>NC_056734.1:816954715-817034715 GCF_019279795.1 Protopterus annectens | reverse complement strand
TACAGACCATTAAGTGTTTCTTCTTGTCTTTTTTGTTCTTCATATATACACTTAATTTCTCAATAAATGCTTCCGTATCTTTCAGAACCGCTGGTGCTTTTACTCTCTTTCTTGATATGGTTCTCCACATATATAGAGGCTGGCTCAGTAATCCATCCTGCCCCTGCCACAATAGGTCTCAATGGTGGTCTCTGTGGATTTTTATGTATTTTTGGAAGGCATTTGAATGCCGGAGTCAATGGAAACTCCACCTGCAGATAATTACATAGCTCAACTGATATTTGACCTCTTTCTTTCATTTCTTCTATGTGCAGCCTCATCTTCATTTTGATCTTTTCTAGGTCACAGTGGTTTATTTCTTTATATGAGGAAACATCCTGTAATAGGATTGTTACTTCCTCTATATATTTATCACTGTCCATTAAGACCACACCTCCCCCTTTGTCAGCAGGTCTAATTGTTAGACTCTTATTTTCCTCTAATTCTTTTAGAGCCTGTCTCTCTTCCTTTGTAATATTGAAGGACCTTTTTCTATTGTTCTGTATATATTCCAAGATATCTTTTTCACATACATTCAGGAAAGTATCCATAACTGCACTATTCTGTGGTACAAAACAACTTGGTTTCTTGAATAGGTCTAACTCCATTCCTTTATTATTCTTATACATGTTTCTTAGCGTAACATCTTGTCCAAACATCTTCAGGCTCAATATTGCTTCATTCTCTTCCATACCTCTTGTAGGTATAAATTTGAGGCCCTTGTTAAGAATACTCTTATGCGCATTATTTAACTGAAGGGATGACAAATTAAAAACTAAACAATCATTGATTTCTTCATTTATTTCTCTTCCACATACGACCTTCTCCTTTTTCTCCCCCTGCTTAGTGATCTCATTTCCTTTCTGCTTCTCACCTGTCTTATTCTTAGGGGAAAAACTGGAAAACCCACATCTTTTACTACAGCTTTTGATATGGCACCTGGTCCATTGTTTCTGCCCTCTCTCTTTTCACTATCAATCATTATTCCTGGTGTCTGATTGATCATGGGTATGATTTCTTGATGGAATGTATCTTTCGGCTCTTCAGCCCTTTCATCATTCTCTCTTCGTCTATTGTGATTCATTATTCCATCTTTATTTATCTCCTTATGACCCAGTGCATCATTGCGTGGATTATTCTGTGGCACTTTATCCCTATGTTCTTGCTGAAATTCATTGTTCCTTGAAACCTGATGTTCTCCATTATACTCTCTTGACTACATAAATATATCGTATCTCGTAAAATCAGCATAGTCTCTTCTTAGTTTCTTAATTTTTATCTGCTCCAATTTCTTGTCATACAAAGATATTTTATAGTATGCCTCATCTAACTTGGATTGACAGACATCATTGCCGAAATTTTGTTCAAGATATGCTTGCATACTTTCAACTTTTTTAACAAGCTCACTCTCTCTAGGTTTAAAGTGTTCTATAATTAGTTTCATATAACTTCGGCTGTGCTCTAAGTTAAGACTCTGCCATTTCTTTAGCAATTCCTGTTGCGAATTGCCTTGCGAGGGCATTAACAAAATTCTCAGACCTCTCGGTACAATGTTAAAATGTAGACAGGCTTCTAAATGCTGCCGTTGCCATGCAATCTTTTAAGTTCATATACACTATCTTCCATCTCTTTCATTTCTTTACAGAACTTTTTCATGTCTATAACATTCGTTCTTTCATTATCAAACATTTCAGTTTGTACCACTTCATCTAAGAAGTCTAATTTAAGTAATGGATTATCACTGTTGTTAAATAAAATTCTATTAATTTTACTGTATGTTCTGCCATGTCTTCCATCTGTTGGAGTGGCTGGTGTATGATTCAGTATATTACTGTCCACACCAAATACTTCAGTTTGCCTCTCCGTTCTCCCTTCTGCCATGTCTCCCATTGTTCTTCTCAAAAAATAAATAAATCCCAACACAACAAAACTAGAACCAAACAGGAGTGTACTGCTGAAAAAATAGAGTATGAATGCAAGTTCACCTTGGTTACCATAGATGACAACTGCATTCATTAAAACCATCAGGTATTTATTCACACTTATATACTTAAATAAATATAGTATATTTGGCCACATGTTCATTATGTGATCATTTCTATGTTGGAAAGACAGTAAGAGTAAGACAATTTAAGGAGAGACTATCCAAACATATAAGTGACATCAGACTCAAAGATTATAAGAATCCTCTTGCCAAACATGTCAGGGACAATGAAGGACATAATTTCAAGTTCAGAGTGCTTAGAATTGTTCTAACCTCGGAAAGGGGAGGTGATAACAACAACAGACTGGAGCAGGAAGAAATGTATTGGATTGGAAAACTACAAGCTCATAGAAGACCGGGACTGAACACTACATTTCCCATGAAACCAGTGCTCAAGAGGCGTGGTTTGAGAAGATGTGTGTGATGTAACATCACCCGTTATCCAGCACTCTATTGGTAGAGAGCAATTTTTAAACAGGCACTAACTGCACAGTACACATGGATCTGATGAAGGGTTATTGAGGAGACCCGAAAGCGCTTTTCCTTTGTCCTGTTTGTTTTTTATTTTTGTTTTTATTTTTAAGTTATTGTTCGATGTGAATAAATACCTGATGGTTTTAATGAATGCAGTTGTCATCTATGGTAACGAAGGTGAACTACACTTGCTGATATTCAAGTAGAGGTGATTGTATACGCTGTGCTTGGGAAGACAATACATTTGAAACATTTTGGCTGCTCAACCAAGTGTCTTGCTGAGCTTTTTTGCATGTGGAGCACAATTGAAAGCAAGCACCTGTAGGTGTTGCAACAAACAAACAAACTTTTTTGTTGAGAAGTGGTAGTGGAACAAACCTGCCCTGGCCGTGGTCTCAGTGCTGCTTGTTGTTGCATTCATACTCTATTTTTTCAGCAGTACACTCCTGTTTGGTTCTAGTTTTGTCGTGTTGGGATTTATATATATATATGTACACACACACATACACACACACACATATATATATATATCTCATAACACCAGCAACTCACATTATATGCATATGTGCTAAATATGTGTTAAAGGGAAATATCTTCAGCATAGATAAAGTTTATAGGATCTGAATGACATTGTTACAAATATAACAGTCTACCAAAGTCTTTTCACTGTTCTACAGTCTTAGAACAAATATGAATACAATACGATATGACACATACTTGCTCTATGAAGGAAGATAGTGACTGAGTTGTAATTGGAGATGAAACTGAGAGGATATTTAGCAATACATTCTACTACAGTGACCATCCCACCCTCAGGTCAAATTATAACTGAGAACAATCAGTGGATAGAACTTCTCTCCTCGGGCCTCTGCTAAAAATGTGCTTTGCCCATTTGAACTTTAACTTCAAAGGAAAAACTTCAAAGATCAATACACATTAGGTTCAAGCAAGGCACACTTTATTACTTGCAGCAAGGAGACAAAGCATGTAGGTATAAGGTTTGTCTAACTTTCTGGTGGTCAGTATATTATTCTTATACAGTTCTCTTCATGTCTCATAGAAAATGTTACCAATCTACTGCTGGCGTAGTTGGACACAGCTTTCTGTATGTTACACAGAAAATGTTACCAGGCTTATTGCTGACATGGTCAGATTATTGCTGTCTTGCAAAAACATTTGAGAAAAACAACCTAACCTTGGGCTTATTTTAGCTCACCTTGTCTCTTCAATTCTTCCATTGTACAATTCTAATACATGCTATACATTTTGTCTAGATTCAAGGTACATTTCTAGCTTTGGTACAAGTAGTGCTGACTATAGTTTAAGCTTTCAAACATCTATTGTTTTCTTTATCAAGACTTCTAGCAGCTGCACATTTTCTCATGGCATAAGCAGAAATAGAATGTCTCTTATTAAGTTTCCGGTAGCTGCACATATTTTCATTGCATAAGCAGAATAAAGTGTCTTTTATTAAGTTTCTAATAGCTGTGCAGATCCATGCAGTATGAGCAGAATAAATGTATTAACCCTTTTAAGCCTTTAATGTACTAAGCATGCACATTGCTATTATGCATTTTCCTAACATTTCCCCCCTTTTAATACTTTTATCCTACTTTCAAAACAAGCATAAACATTTTTTTCTTCCCTTAACCTTTTCCTACTCAGGATTTGCAGTTAAGAGAGTCATTTAGTTTAAACCCATGAAAGCATTTTCACTTTTTCAGTAACTCTTCGAGTTTGGCATCTTGGTATAAGGTTTCCGAAACTGAAATGTCTACAAAATGTTTGATTAGTCCTTTTATGCAGGGAATGCAGCAGCACCCACAGACCATCAGTAGAGCTATCCCTACACAGATGGCAATCAGAATGTTCATCAGGATACTGCCCCACCCCCCAAACAATTTCTGGAAAAAGTCCATCAATGGATTTGGTCCTGGTTTGGTCATGGCCAACACCTGCTAGATTACCTCAAGATGTTTGTCTATCTTGTGTTTGTGGTCAGGAATATATGAACAGCACTCCTCCTGGATTAAAGCACACGTACCTCCTCTTGCCACTAGAGTGAAGTCAAGAGCCATGCGATTTTGAAGTACCACTGTTCTCATGGCAGTCAGTTCATCCGTTACCAATTCTAGGGCAGAAAAGGTTGCATTACTCATTGAGAAGCTTAGGCAATTTTCTCAGTTCCCAGATTGATTTTGTTGCTCCATATGCTGGTAATACACCTGCCCACGATATGACAGTATCACTCAGATCCATGTGTGATAGTCCTTTGTTATTTCCAGGGCCTATGTCATGATGGTATTTCCAGGGTGCATTGATTTGTCCCACTGGATTGACAGGCTTCTTGATTTCTCGGACATTCCGAATCTTCCCTTGAGGCAAAACTGTCGTGTGTCGTATGGCTGGAACCAGGTATCCCAAAAAACAATTGCCGGACCAATTCTTGGGTAGCCATTTATATGCTTTTCTTCTGCATATAAAGTAACAATCTTCCACTTTATTAGTAACTTTACTATACCCTTGCTCTGCATGAAACATTTTTCTGTCGATTATAGACAGTTGTTTGTAGAGATCAGCATTAAGTTTTACTTCTTCAGTTGTCCTATGCATCAGTTTAACAAATGAATCATAGCTCGTGTTGCAATAGAATCTGATGTTATCGGATTTAGTGTAGCATCTATAGGGAACAGTTACATTGCAATAGCTCCAACCCACCTTGACTGTATCATTCTTATAAAAACACACAGTTCCTTTCTGTCGAATAGACAAGTTCAATGCTACCTTATCTTTTGATGTGACATCTGATGTATCATGAATTAAGTTTTCCCAGGTCTTGTTAGCCCCTAGGAGAACTGCAGTTAACAGTAGCCCCCCCATATACTGTTGGTAAAGCTGTGCAAATCCAGCAATTCAAAACATTGAAAGTTTCAGCATACACATATTTAATTGCCTGGTAAGTATTAAAGTTCGGGTGCCACTCTGCACGCTTATTTAGTTCTACTTGCATGGCTGAGAAAAGAAATGGCCACAATAAAAATATTATTGTCACCAGTACAGTCAACAGGATGGTCATGTAATATTTTTGTGGAAACGGTTGCCCTGCATTTCCATTTTTTCCGGTTCTTCCAAGTAGGAGTATTTGGATCTTACTGGATTCCGTCATCTTATTTTGGACACATGATCTTACTCTCTGCTCTAATAGGACCTTCAGCACTGATGATTTCTTCACTGGGTTTGAGACAGATCAGTTCTATTGATCTGACCCCCCTTTGTAGCCAGACTTTGTGCTTAGGGTCCAGATGGAGAGGTAAGATCTTTGTCCAATTCAAAGTTCTTTACCAGCTTGCAGTGCGTCAGGTGTATCCGCAAAGCTTGTTCTGCTATTTTGACTGCAGTAGCTGTTGAAAGAAGCACCTGGTAGGGACCTTCCCACCTTCGCGATGCCCAGTTCTTTTGCTTCACGATTTTAATCCATACCCAGTCTCCTGGCGTCACTGCCACTTCTGATGTTTCGGTTTGTTTTTTATCTGAAACAGAATTTGACTGCAACAGATGTTTAGAACTCAACAACTTTTTCATATATTCAGCTAGTGTAAAATCAGCTTCCTGGTCTGATGACATGAGAAGTTTCCACTGGGGTGTATAATAAGCTCTTCCAAACAGTTTTTCAAAAGGAGTCAATCCTTTTGCTGTAGGGACAGTTCTCATGCTCAACACTGCCAGGGGTAAACAGTACAACCATGTTTTTCCTGTCTCAGCTATTAATTTTCTCAATTTGCTTTTTAATATACCATTATGCCTTTCAACCAGCCCTGCAGACTGTGGATGGTATGCACAATGATTTTTTAAAGAAATACCAAAATGCTTACTTAACTGCTGTATGGTTTGGTTTACAAAATGTGTACCATTGTCACTGTAGATTCTTTCCGGAATGCCAAACATAGGAATAATTTCCTTGACAAGTACTTTTGCCACTGTAGCTGCATCCAGATTTTTGGTTGGAAAGGCTTCCACACACCTGGAAAACATATCTATAATGACAAGACAATTATTTTTACATTTGTTCAATTCTATGAAATCCATACAGATAGTGTGTTGGTGGTGTGGGGAAACTCCCTTGCTTGGGCTTTATCGCCCCCTGTGCATGATGTTTGTTACAAATCTGACACATCAAACAAAATTTTTTAGAGTAGTTTGTAAATCCGTACATTGTGAACACTTGGTTCACCAGCTGTACCATCCCCCCTGTTGAGACATAGCATTGCCCATGGCTCAACAATGCTGCATAGCGAAACAAATTAGAGGGTAGTATCAGTTTTCCTTCTTTGGAGATGTACAGCCCTTTTTCGAGGATTGCTCCTCGTTTTATCCATCGCTGTTTTTCAGCTTGCGTAGTGAGTGTCTGCATTGTTTTTAACATGTCTAGATCTAAGGTTTCAGATGGTTGCAATTCCTTATTTAAAAGAAATACTTCTGTGGCCACTTGTTTTGCAGCTGTATCAGCTCTCGCATTACCTTTTGAAATCCTATCCTGTTGCTTGGTGAGAGCTGTACATTTGCAAATGACCACTTTCTGAGGTAACTGAATAGATTCTAAAAGATCTAAAATAAACTGTGCATGATTTATAGGTTTGCCAGAAGATGTTATCATTCCCCAGTTTTTCCACTGTTGTGCAAACACATGTACAGTGGAAAAAGCTTACTGGCTGTTAGTAAAAATGTTTACACATTTACCCTTTGCTAGGGTACATGCCCGTGTCAGGGCAATCAATTCTGCTGCCTGTGCAGATAAATAGTGTGGTAAAGATTTTGCTTCTACAATCTCAGTATCAGAGACTACTGCATAGCCTACTAGTTTTTTTCCTGCAAGACCCCTTTTGCACGAGCCATCCATGTAATATGTCACCTCGGCATTGTCCAAGGGGACGTCCGTGAGATCTTTTCTAGATAGGGTCTTTTGCTCAATTACCTGCAGGCAGCTGTGGGGTGTGTCATTTGCAGGGGTTGGGAGCAGTGCAGAAGGGTTCAAAGTTGTACATCGTTCAATTGTCATACGAGGTTGGCTCAACAATATAGTCATGTAGGAAAGATGCCTAGCAGGGGAGAGATATGCCACTTTTTCTTGCAGTAAAATGATCGCGACTGCATGGGGCACTCTCAAAGTGAGAGGGTGGAACAAGACTACTGAGGCTGACACCTGCACTGCCACTGCAGCTGCAACTACTGCTTGTACACAGTGGGTCATGCCACTGGGTCCAGTTGTGATGAGCGATGGGGCATTGCTTATCCCCATGCTGTTGTGTTAATACTGATGTCATGTAACCCTGCTTGCAATCTACAGTCTGGAAAAAATGTTTATGATAGTTTGGCAATCCCAGAACTAGTGAGGACGCTATTAACTGCTTTAGTTTACAAAGGGCAGACTCTGCCTCTGGTGTCCATTGTAACAAATCCTGCACTGCCATAGGCGTCTTATATATAAGGTCAGTTAAGGGTGCAGATTCCAAAGTGTAGTTTGGAATCCAGCTTCGGCAAAAATTAGTTGTACCCAGGAAGGACATAATTTCCTTCTTGGTAGTGGGTTTTGGTGCTTGTAAAATTGCTACTTTTCTGTCCTCATCTAACGTTCTACCTTCCTTGGATATTACATATCCCAGGCATTTAACCTGTTTTTTTCCAGAGCTGCAGTTTGTCTTTGTTTACCTTATGTCCCTCAGCAGCTAAAAATTGTAGAAGTGCTATGGTATCTTCCTTACAATCCTGCTGGGTGGGGGCCACCAGCAGAATGTCATCAACATAAAGTAAAACCTGGCTACCTCTTGGTGGGTTGAATCCTGCTAAGTTGCTTGCCATTTCTTGTGAAAATATTGTTGGACTTTTACAATATCCCTGTGGTAGGCTTGTATATGTATATCCTTTTCCCTGAAATGTAAATGCAAACCAATACTGGCTATCAGGGTGTATCGGTATCGAAAAGAATGCGTTGCTAATGTCTACCACAGAAAAATACTTTTTTTGAGGTTTTAAGTCATTCAACAGGGTGTGTGGATCTGGCACTATGGGTGCCCTTGGTATTACCGCATCATTTACAGCTTGCAAATCCTGTACCATACGTCATTCTCCATTGGCTTTTTTAACTGGAAATAAGGGTATGTTACATGGTGAATTGGGAGATTCTATTTGTATCCCTCCTTAGTAAGGATGCTAAAATAGGCTTTATCCCTGCCTCTGCATCTTTTCTTAAGGGATACTGTCTTTTTTGTGGTCTGAATGCTGACTTTGGCGTGATAGTGACTGGCCCCGCTGTACGAATGAGGCCTACATCTGATTTCCCTGTTGACCAGAGAGTCTCTGGTATACCTCGCAAGGCATTTTCTTCCTTCTTTAGTAGGAGTGTCCATCAGCTGTCTTCGCAAGAATGTAAGTGCACAGCTGGGTGGTCTGAGTTATCCAGTTCAATGTTTGTAATCGTATCCCCTGTACTGACAGTTCTAGTTCTGTCTGTTTCTCCCATCTCGTGGCTTTTTCTCCTAGGTCTGCCCATTTTATATTTTTGTTTTTAGTTAAACTAACATGTGGTTATCGATTAGATCTATAAAGTGCAAAAAACTCCTGGGGCAGTGAACAGCTGGCTACACTGTTCCCTTCTGTGTCCCAGTACAGGTTACGCAGCATCAATCTATTTGTATGATTCTTAAATAATTCTTTCTCATATTCCTCATCAGGTCCTGGTGTGTTACAAAAATACAGGGTACAGTGCAACAGGTGTTGCTTGTCAATGTCAAGGGAGGGAAACTTACTGATGGCTATGCGCATTAGTTCCTCAGTCACAGTCCCTGGACCAGTCGTAACCAAGTCCTGGCTGTACCAGTAAAACATTTCACCATTCGAATGCACCACAGAGGTATTATTTTGTTGCTGTGCTTCCATACCCTGCATGGTTGGGACTACTGCTATACCAAATATCTGCATGAGGTCTCTGCCCAAGTGATTTACTGGGCATTTTGCAGAAACTACAATTTTACTTTACTGTGTTAATCCTGGAACTGGATCAGTTATTGCAATGTTATGGGAGAGAGACTCCCGATACAGCTGTCCATTAGCTGCTTTGACCAGTATGTAATCAGGTGACTCGATGTTTTCTGGTAGTTTGGAGGGGTGTATCAGGGTCCATGATGCCCCTGAATCACACAAAAATTTGACCTCCCTTCCTTCTACCAAGAGTGTAACTTCTGGTTTTGTGTCTGCTAAATAGAGCTCCAGGTTCAACAAAGCTAGATCTAATATTTTGTTTTCTTCATTGTCACTAACTTCCTGCACTTCCTCTACTCCTTCTTTCACATTCTCATTTGTCCTTTCTTTGCTAACCCCTTCTAGTGATTCTTGACTATCATATAGTCAGTCCTCATCCTCCTTGTCTCCTGTTGTTGCTTTCTTATTTTTCCTGCAATCCCTTGCCAAATGTCCCTTTTTACCACATTTAAAACATTCTCCCCTTTTCTTACGCCCTTCAAAGTCCTCTGATCACTGATCAGACTGATTGTTTCCCTGTGCATTTTTCTTGCCCTTTTTCCCAGACTGCACTACATAAACTTCTGCTCCATCTTCTACAGAAAATACTTGAGCTTTCTTTTTCTTTTTGCTATTAAAATGCCTTTTGGCATGTCTAGCATATTCAAGTAATGATTGTAACCTGCTGGTACGATGGTCTACCGTGTGTTTTGAAATAAAACTGCTTATAGGCGCACTACTGCCTTTTAAAAATGCATTCTTTAACTGCTGTTCATATGCGGAATCTTGCGTTTGATCATCAGGCACCTGCATTCCACAGTGGTTATTAAAACATTCTAACAATCTGGCATAGTACCGGTCAATTGTTTCACCTTCTTGTTGGATGCATTGATTAATGCAAGTCCAGTCTGCCCTAGGTATCCATTTTTCAGAGATGCGGTCTGTGAGACCTTTTACTCTTGTGTCTAATTCTGCGCTGCTATGTGGGAGGGGTCCTTGTGCAGCGTCACGGGGGTTCCAGTTGCCACAAATCATGTACCAATCTGGCCCTACAATTTGTCTAACTACTTTTTCTACTTCTTCTCCATTTAAGTTATAACTTAACCTCATTCCTTGTAAGTCTTCTGAGAATTTTCTAAAATTAATCTTCGGATGGGGAATTCCCTCAGTGGCTTTCCGGATATCTTCCGGAGTCCAAGGTATACTAAGATAGTTGGGTCCTGATTGTCCTGACCTACCTGAGGATTAGGTACTTCTATAAGTGGGCATATTTCTTCTTCTTCTCCTATAGATCGTGAATTCTTAACTATTTGCCATAACTCAATACCTTCTTCTGAATTACTTGCCTTTGTTCGGGACCTGGTTCCAATGGGATCTCTGATTTCAGTTAGTTTTAGTTTTATAATATCTCTATCTCCAGTGACCACAGGATATAATGGGGGTGGACTAACCTGTTCACTGGCTTCATATTCTGGTAAGGGAGGTGGAGGTGCTGATGCTATTACTAAGTTATTATCCTCCTTATCTAAAAACATTGCTTTTGAATCTTTGTTCCTTTAGTCCCTACGGTTTACTTCCTATAGCCACCTGTGTGCTTGAGGAATTCCTAACCGCCGTTGCTTTTTTTACCTGACCCTTGGAATCGTTTTTGAGTTGTTTGATAAGCAAGGATTTTTCTAATTTTCCGTCCAATTCATATTTATTAACCCATTTTGAAAAATATCTAATATTATCGGCGCGTTGCGACTGCATATATTTTGCGTCTTCCGTTAACGGCGGGTTCTGGGGTGTTTTTGTGCAATTATTACCCATTTTATTTTACCTTTGATTGTTACATAACTTCTCTTAATTTTAACGTGTACCACGGATTTTGTTATAGTCTCTTCAGAATGACTGCCTACTTATTTGTTTCTCCTGATCTATGACAAGACAGTACTCTTCTTTTATCCCTGACCATAAGAAAAAATACAATCTGATAAAAAACAATACACATCTAGTCCCTGATCTGAAACAGAAAACAGAAAAAAGTAGATTCACCTTACCTGAGCCCACATGATTGATCACCGATTCGCGGAGACCCGTCCTTCAGTCACAGATCAGAAAGTGGCTGGCCTCTTTTGACGACAATTCAGTCCGAGGACTTTTCATATAAGAAGAACCGATTTGGTTTCTTCCCCATACGGTTTCTGCCACCTGGCTGTCTGATCCAAGGTGAAGAGATGGTTCCGGTCCGAAGGACCAATCTGTAAAAGGAAAAACTTCAGAGATCAATACACGTTAGGTTCAAGCAAGGCACCCTTTATTACTTGCAGCAAGGAGACAAAGCATGTAGGTACAAGGTTTTTCTAACTTTCTGGTGGTCAGTATATTATTCTTATAAAAAACAAGTAATCTCCGTGGTATCCCCGAAGTCTCAAAACAACCCACTAAAGTGTAGTGGGTCTAAAAACAAAACAGTGTAAGAAACTTCTCTGTGTGGAAGATTTTCAGTCCATATATTTCTAGTTAATCACTGTATATTAATCAGATCAGACAATAGTAGTAGAAGTAGCGAACGTAAACTTGTCAAGTCAAAAAGTAATAATAGAAAATATATAATTCTACAGCATTACTAAGTATTCGAAAGTAATCCAAGCAAGGCAGGCAGTCTGTTTTCAGTCGAGAATCCTTTATTAAGTACACAGACAAGTGATCCAAGTAAAACAAAAATAGAGTAATAATTTCCACACAAGCTTTCTAAATATATATATACTTTTTATCAGGCATGGGAGTGGTTTATTATGCTGTAAAACAAAGTGTTATTGGTACACATGTTAAATTCTCATCCCTTCCCCCATCAGTGTGACATTCGAGCTGGTTATACAATTATATATGTTTTTAGGGTTCTTGTACACAGACCTGAAGAAGTCTAGAAGGACGAAAGCGAGCTTTGTTAACAATAGGTTATGAAAATAGAAACTGATTTTTACATGCAAAATGTATATGTATATATTTATATATAATTTTTGATCGCAAAATGAACTAAGGTTGATATATTTCCGGCCATGTAGTATATTGCCTTGTATAAAATCACAGACTTAATAATCTACTTAATAATTTGGTTAAATAAGATGTACCATTAAAGTACATTAGGGCTATATATTATTATGACAGCTACTAGGAAGGGCAGGACCAGCTCGTATGTCACACTGATGGGGGAAGGGATGTGAATTTAACATGTGTACCAATAACACTTTGTTTTACAGCATAATAAACCACTCCATAAAAATAAAAATAAAAATTATTGAAAAAACAAATGTAGTTCTGTTAGTACTTTGTATCTGATGAAGCAGCTTCGTTTGCCATGGAAGCGCTAGCACATTAAAAGTTTTTTATGCTACCTTCTGACTTTGGTTTGCAGTATCTGCTATTTTGGATTGTCATAGGTAGTAAATACTTTATACAAAAACAATAAAAATTGAGAGAGCAATATCAAGTGGAAAAATGTTAGCTAACAAGTAAACTAGCATGTACTAGCTTTTGCCATCATAGAGAAATGACTGATCAGTAGATCAATATCATGGTATTGGTGGTAAATATTTATGAGATACATTAATGGTATATGAACAGGAATATGGCTGATTATTGCTGCGCTAGTGTTACTTGTTCTAAACAGTGATAGCTAAGGCAATATTGAGGTGAAGTACAAGAAGGAGGGAATATGATGAAACTGTAGGAAGCTTGAGGTAGATAAAGATAGGAGCAGTAGTCAGCTTGAGATAGGTAGAGAGAAATTGAAATTCTGTGAGAAATGGGATAGTTTGGATGTTAGAATTTAGTAAGGGAAGAGATATTTTGGTTGTAAGAACAAGGAAGGACAGAATGATCAGCCTGGATTAGTGCAGGAGCAAAGCAGGTTTTTGGTTAGGTGCAGTAGTTTACATTTGGATGTGTTGCTAGAATTTAGTATTGTCTGATGCATGGAATTCCAGGACTTAGATATCTGGTGCGAGAATAAGGGGTTATTGTAACAATTATTAGATTTAGTTACTTTGAGTATTAATTTGTTGGAGGATCTTAGTGGCCTGCCGTTTGAGTAGGGCTGCACTAAGCTCTTGAGTACTGGACAGTTGTCAGGATGGAGGAAGATGGAATGAATGAATGTTAGTTGGTTGAGGGATGGAAGAATGGGTAGTTCAATCCAATTTAGTTTATGAAGTGCTGTGTAGTGATATGATCTCTAAGGGAGGTTAGCAGCGAATCTTGTGATACAGCAGGAATCCAGTTAGTTTAAAATCTAATTTTCTGAGATTACTGAATATTGGTGAGGCATATAGAAGGGTAGAGAGTAGATGAGTCCTAGCTATGGAATGTCTAGTGTCCTCAGAGTTAGGTATGGCTTTACTCTGTAGAGCGAGCCTAGCTTAATGTGAACCGTTTTGATAGAGCGAGGTGTTTGTAAAATTTTAAGTTGCTGTCAGTTGTGATTCCAGGGAGTTTGATGTGTTGGACAGGTTCAGTTTTAGTTTTACTGGCTGAGTGGATGGGGAAGGGGTGAGTTATCTTGAACTTTGCTATTAGTGAAGAGCATAAGCTTTGTTTTATTTGGATTGAATATGAGTTGAGAGTCTGAGAGGCAGTTTTCAATGTCTTGGAAAGATTTTATAACTGAGGCAAGGGCAGGGCACTGTTCCAATAGGAGAAACCTATATACCAAAGTGATCAGGAATAAAAAAAAAGTTGCATATGTTTATGTAGTCATATCAAGCTGGGAAGGTGATAGTGATATTTATGGTTTGGGTAAAATAATGAAGAAGTCAATTTTATTTAGTAAGGTGTGTAAGCTGTAAGTCACCTGCAATCTATGTTAGTGATTAAACATGGAGGTTCATTGGTCTGGTACCAGGTAAAGTGGTAGATGTGGGGTCTGCTTATTCTGCAGGAATGCACTATACTTATCTGTGGAAGGATAAGGGAGGCATCTTTAATTAGTAATTAAGCCGTATAGCAGGTAAACAAGGTAGAGCTCACAGTGGAAGGGTACAATCAAGAAGAACTTACTTTCACTTGCTCACTGTCTTGAACATGATTTGTATGTACTTGAGCATGCTGGTTTGATTTGGGATTGGTTCAGAGTTTCATTGCCCACTTCTTTCTACATTGAGGTTTATGTGCTCACTAACTGGGGAATTATGGGTCATCCAAAATTAGGGCACCTTGGAGAAAGAGAGAGACAGATGTTACATTGCTTCCATCTGAGAACCAAAGAGAAGTAAGCACTATGAAGCAACAGTGCAACATTGTGCTGACCGTATTTGACAAAATGTCAGTCAATAAATATCAGTAAATTTGGCCAGCAAAATAATGGGTATAGTTCCCCATACTAAAGGGGTGGCGTAAGCCACAAAACTATGGGCTAGGCTTATAAATGCCCTCAGGCAGATAGCCTAGTATGAACCTATGAACCTATGAACCTATAAGATATACACACTTCTGGAGCATGTCATGTCAGCAAAGGTAATTTTGTTGAATGCAAAAAAAAATGAGTTTTGACTAACAGTGGAGTTTGCTTTTTTCTCCACTGTTGTGGGATCTCAGAGTTTATATATATATATATATATATATATATATATATATATATATATATATATATATATATATATATATACACACACACACACACACATCTGGAGGATTTGAGGGGTGTCCGCCACGAGTGGTGCAGGAAGACTTGTCCCCCAGCAAAAACAAATTTGTTGAGTTGTCTCCAAAGGTAGCTTCAGGAAACGGTTTTCATTTTTTTTCCCATTCACCAAAATAGCCTTCAATGACTTGGCATGAATCTGCACAATTGCTAATAGTGACCACTGCAGCATACATTTTATTATGTGTGTAGATGGAAGCCCAGCACCTTCACTATTGATACAGTGGTTTTACACAGAGCATATCATGTATGGCAGAGACCATCCAGCATTCTCAGACTGCCTTTTTTGTCTTGAAGTATCATGTTGCCATCACCCAGGAATCTGCTGCTTTCATCACAATGACAGTCTTGCTGGGTTACAGGGCAAGTGCAGGTTCTTAAAAGTAAGGGGAGTCAGATGTGCCACTCTTTGTGAGCATCTATGGACCTTTTTCTCCTAATAAAAGAAAAGAAAGTTGCAGCAGTTAATCTGTGCAAATTGCAACCCACCAGAGACTAGGAAAGTGCCATGAACTTAGGAAACAATAACAGATTCTCAGCAGGAATATCTTTCACTAACAAACAACTTCTCCAGTTTCACAACCTCACAAGATGTAGGGATAGTATTAATACACTAAAAGGATTGTCACTTTTCCATCTGATGGTCTTAACACTTTCAAGAATATTTTATGAACCCTAGGCAAGAATTAAGTTGGGAGGGTTCCTCTCCGACAAAAACAGTGACTGAACAGAGGAGCAAGGAAGGAGTGTCCTCTTTCCCTGTTGTTATTTACTCTAAATTCAGAGTCACTAGCAAATAAAATAAGGGACTCACAAATCTAAGGATATAAATGATGTGGTAATCAAGAAAAGCTAGATTTATTTGCATATTAAATCATTTTGCACTTGTAAAATCCAGAAAATCATATTTTGGTATTGTAGAACCATTTGAGACAGTTTTAATTCTTTTCAGGATATAAAATTAATGAAGGTAAAACAAAACAATAGTGGTAAACTATTTACCCAGACATGAATTGGTTCGGCAACATCCATATTTTTGAGGACATGATAAGATGAAATCTTTAGGTGTATACATTAAAAGTGTCTCTGTCATGGCAGCTAAGGGTATGTGTATGAAGAGACTAAACAAATGATAATCAAAAATTGAGAAAAGGGAAACTTTTGATTATGGGTATGGGATGTAAGATACAAGAAGTAAAAAATGGTTTTAGTCCCCTTAGTTTTATATACAAGTCAGTCATATTTTGATCAACCAGAAGAGAAGATGTGGCTGATAATTAATAAAAAGATGAAATTATTTGACAGGGAAAGAGGGCAACAGTAAAGTGTGATAAGGTGAATCTGCCTATTGAACAAGGTGGTCTAGGATTGCTTGATTTGAAAGGATACTTCAGAGCTAAGCAGTTAAGACAGTTATACATAACACAAGCAGAAGCTTATAAATCAAAGGGTAAAAGGATGATAATGAACTGAGGATGTGGGGGAATATGAGAAATAATGAGAGAGTAGGATTCTGGATGCAGATCCTTAAGGTGAATAACAACAACCATGCAGAATATTATATTCATAAAGTAGCAGAAACTATTCTATTCTCACACAAGAATGGAGAAAGGAGATTTTTGCCAGTAAGGATGACTGGGTACAAAAATTAGTCAAGAGGGGACTGGAATTTACTGGAGAAAATTAGCAAAGGAACACAGGCACTAGAGCAAGTAATGAGAGAGACGGAGACAGACAGACAGAAAGACAGACAGTAACAGAGTTTGATGAGGCCTTGCAGAGGTTTGGACTGCAGGCTAGAGACTGCCTTCTCTACCTGGGGTCCTCACTACAAAAACTCATAGCCCTCCTTAAAAAGATCCTCCCAGCCACCCGCAGAAATAATATCAAAATACTATTGGACTTTAATCTCAACTTCTCAGGCCCTCCTTTCTGCATACATTTCCCAGTTCCTAGCATACCACTACCTCCTGCAAGCTGTCTCAGAACCCACAAGTCCCAATCTAAAGTAATCAAATTGTCCAGTCCTTGATCTCATTATTGGCAACATGCAAATCAACATCACAAACATCACAATTCTTCCATCCACCTTAAGTGACCACTGTCCCATCACTTTCACCATTAATAGACAATCAGTAAGCCTCCCACCAATCTTAAAACATTTAAGTCCTAATCAGACAACACTGTTACCAAACTAAATAACCACATACTCTTTCTGACTTTCTTTGAGGTGTCCCATCTGCTATCAACTCTTTTCTATGCCTCACATCTACTCTCCAACTTAAACAAAACAGATCTTAATAAACTATCATCCTGTTATAACCACATTGCCAGATTTGCTACTGGCACAGCCTACCAGACATACCACCGTCACAACCTCAATTGCCTAGGATGGCTTGAACTGCCAAGCCTACTGCAGTTCAGCCAGCTAATAGCGGCACATAAAGTCCTTTACCATCCAGAATTACACTTGCACTAAAAAATATTATCAGCCCCTACACCAACACCCGGCCACTACGATCATCCATTAGACTCCTAGTTCATACATACAAATCCAACTACTCAGCTGGGGACTCTCTGTTTGCCAACTCTGTTGGAAAAATATGGAATAGACTCCCAGCTGACTTGACCCTAGAACCCTCACTAACTCAATTCAAAAACAAACTCAAGAAATACTTCAGAACTCATTGGTTATGTCCTTGCACTAACCCCGACTAGTGACCTCTCTATTTCTTAGGTGCCTTACCTTCAACTACTTGTAACTTTTTTCTACCACTCCATTTCAGGAAGGGTCAATTGTATAACTGCTGCTCAGTGTGTCTTAAACCTGAATGCAATGTTATGTATGTTTAACTTTGAAAATAATGTTATGTTTTGTAAAGTGTTTTATAAGAAGTACTAGATGTGCTAAATGCTGGTATCACTTATGACTGTAATCTGCTTGAAACTAGCATTTACTAAATGTTCAATGTGTATTATTATCTTGGAGCTTTTCTCCCCGTGCGTCCGCTGAAAATGGACATGTATCCATTCGGACTATCCTGGTCAACAAATGTAAAATAAATAATAAATAAATAAATAACCCCAATTTAGCTGCCACCTCTCTTATCAGCACAAATTTTTCTTTCAAATCCAAAGACTGCAGAGAGTGCATAAACAACCGGCTGACTAAAGAGCTTAAACACCTTCTTAGACTTAGAGATGAAGCTTGAACTTAAACTCTACCTCTGAACAACTCATCTCTGTCAAAAACCTTGCCAAATAAGTAGTCCTTAGATACAAAATCTTTCTCAACAAAAATGTGCAAAGACACCTTAGATCTTTTAAAATGCAGTAAAAACTGAACCTACTAAAAGGCAAAATTACAACAAAAGATAACAATTACACCACAGAAATAATTTATGGCAAAACTAAGTTATCAATGTTCAGATTTCCTACATTAATTAAGCCACCTTCCTAAAATTAATAAGCCTGCAACTTATATAAACAATGAGTCCGCAACATACATCCTTCACTTCTTTTTCAAACACAAACTCAACATTAGTTGCAGAATTACTGAACAATACCACCAATGACATCCTTCCTGACTCTAAACTTTTAGTCATGTTTCATTTCTCACTGCAAAAAGTACCTTAGCCATACCTTGATACACCCCTACAGTATTTGTCTTTTCAAAAATATCATGCAAATAATGTTGCAAACTGCTCTAATTAAGCCACTACCAAAGCAACCTAACCCAAATCACTCCTCCCACTTTGCCCAACATCTGTATTTCTATTTCCAGGTAAAGTCCTTGAAAAAAATTCCAATACTTACCTATCACATACATTCATCAATACCACCTTCTATCTCAAAAGCAACATGTCTTCTGGTCAGGAAAGAGCATGTGGACCCTAACCAATAACATTATGCACAATACAGGCAAATGCAGTCTTACAGGTATGTTATTTGTGGATCTCAACAAGCATTTGTTCTTATTTTATTACAGTCTTTTCATGAAGACTCAATGAAATTGGAATCGGCTCAGATGCCCTGCCATGTTTCATAACTTCCTTTTAGACAAACATTTCCAAATTAAAACAGGATCAGCATACTCATATACTTCTCCTCTGTTCAAAGGAATCCTGCAAGGCTTCACCTTTGTCCTTCCTATTCTCTATTTCTATCAACAAATACCCTGTGACATGCCCCACATTCTTCTTATCTTATAAGCTGATAATATGCATAACTGCAGGTCGGGACACTCTCATACTGAAATCCTATCCCAGCTACAAGTAGACCTGCTTATTCTACACAGTCTGTTACTTCACCACAACCTTATACTCAATTCCTTAATAATCAAAAGCTTGCTAGTTTGGTACTCTCCAGAAACTGACAGTCTGTCCTAATAATATAAGTATCTGAGACTTACATAACTCCATCACTAAAACAAGAACTTATTTCAAATATCTTGTAATCTGGCTCAGCCACTTAACTTTCACCTCATGTACTTAAAACAGATCCATAATTAACCTCCACCTTTTCTGTTAAGAAAAAAAAAAAAAAAAACCTCACCATTTCTCTCCATATCAGCCAGATCTTCCATAGGAAAAGGAGTCCTGCTCTTTCAAATAAAATATGGTCTTCCCATCATTGCTTATGCCTTCAGAAAGAACACAAATGCCTTACAAGCCATTGGCAACTCCATCTGCCTTTGTATCACAAACTAACTACCCATGAACACCACTGTCTCACCCTGAATAAGGCAAAATGTCTCCCAGTTAAACAGCAAGCAGATTTTTTTCCTTGTCTCTCAGCAGGTCTACAGACTTCTTCATCTCCACACTTTTACACCTTCAGCAATCAAATTACATGAAAATCACTCTTCCTATAACCTAAGGAACTTTTCACCAACAGTTTCTAGCTTTGCTACCCCCACGACTAAACTCCATTGTACAAACATACTTCTTTTCCATGGCTCCTTCACTCTGGCAATCTCTCCTATCACACCTAAAACCACAACAGATGTGCAAGGAGATAGCTGTCCCCAGTGTTAAGGTAGAAGACTGATTTCACTTCCTTGTTATTTGTGAAAAATAAAAAAGAAGCTCTTAAACATTACAGTATTAAGCAACAGTAATAAACAGTCCAAAACTTCAGATGTTAATTCCTTTTCTATGATGGTACTGAAGAAACAAACTCAAACAGTCATTGGAATAACTCCGCTTTAATATATGACAAGCGCTTTCACCCACCAACTGGACTTCATCATATCATCTTTTCAATAACAGCTTTAACCCATGAAAAACTAATATATACATAAAAGCACAAAGGATCATAAATCATGATTGACAACCTCATATAGCAATGAGCCTACAACTAAAAGCTAGCCCGATGTGATACAAGTCATTGTTTACAATCTAAACTGAAATAAGAAACAGAGTATTAATAAAACAAAATCCAAATAAACATTTTGACCTGATCTGGAGACAGACTAGGAGTTAATTTACTAGTTCTGCACTTCATTTTATTTGGACTTTGCTTACTTTTTTCACTGTACATAATGTCTATTTTACATTCTTTGCTTACTGTTTATATGTTGCTTATCCTAAGTTTTGACTTCAAATTGGTATAGTACATTGTTAACCTTTTACATTTTTCTACTATCTGTGAAACCGTTTCACCCAAGCTCTCTGCTGAAGTTAATTAGTTGTTATCAGTATACTGCACTGGTGAACAAAATAAAATGAATGAATGAAAGAATGAATGAATGAAAGAATGAATGAATGAATGAATGAATAAAAGAACTATGAGCAAGCAGCTTAGTTTTCTCAGTTGTCATATACCTTTCATCTATAGTGTCTAGCATTCATGTACACAGCTCAGATGGAAAAATAATAACTTTAAAGCCACACAGTTGAAGTTATTTGGCATGTAGACAGTTGTTCCTTTCTTGCTTCAAAGTGCACACTACAGTGAATAATCAACTCATGGCATCCTTTTATGATAGTGCCACAATTGGGAACATACAGGTTAATTTTTATTTATTTATTTAACATTTGTTTACTGGGAAAGTCCAACTTGGAATGAAGCAAATTTTCGGTGCAGGCCCAGGGAGAAACACTCCAGATGCATGTTTTTGTAACATGGGAGGAAACTGGAGTATCCAGAGAAAACAAACATGAACCCAGGGATGACATGCAGACTCCACACAGAAGGCACTCAGCTGAGAATTGAACCAGAGAACCTCTTGCTGTGAGACGACAATGCTACCGCTGCACCACTGCGCCATCCACTATTTTTGGTTTCCTTTTGTGAGAGAATGCAGTACTGGTAACTGTTTCACAGTGATGAATGCAATACAAATTTGATGGTTCAGTGTTATTCAGTGTTGCCATTCTGCTTAGTTGTATGGTATCACAAACATCTGGTAGTGCCATACCTCTCAACCACTCAGTGCAAGAATTCTGGAGAAACCCCAAAATAATGGGGGTGTCAAAGGCCCATAAGCAGGGACAGATTTTAAATATTACTCTTATCAACTTAGAAAATTGTTACAATAACAGATTTTACATTAACATTCATCTTCTGAAGAATATGAAGTCTGAAACTCAAATGTCTATCATTATTTAATAATTGCAGTCCTTAACGATTTGCCAGAAAAACACATTTTTGAGAGACAGATTAAAATTGTTAGGTAAAAATCTTGACATTCTGTAAAAATCAGCACAGCTGAGAGGTATGGTTAGCTCCACAATTATGCTTCACTGCTTTGAGCTCCATAGGTTAGGAATATGCTAACAGGATAAGTCCTCAGCCTTATAAGCATAGTGGGATCATCAGTGACCTAAACCTTTACTGGATGAAAACTGGTCCTAAAGGCCTAGTAATTATTTCCAGTGTATGTTTTTTCTCATGAAGTTACTGATTAGATTTCTGTACCCAAAGGCCAGGATGAGGGCTTCTTTGTCAGTTTGAAGCAAAGGCGGTGGGTCTTTCCATGCTATCTCAGAACTTGTTTGATAAACAGCACCTTATATGCCCCTTTCACAGAGAGGATTTGGGATAAAAGGTATCACAGTAACCTTTAGGAATGCCTGGTAAGGGGCAAATGTGGAGTGACTGTGAGTTGTTAACTGGAAGATAGTGTACTACAGGCATTCAGAGACGAATGCTAATAGTAACCAAAAATAAGGCACTGGAAGGTTCACCAGAATGAAATTCACCACTTTATTGAACACACACAGTAAAGTTCATTTGAACATTACAGCGTGTGCTCAATAAAGTGGTGAATTTAATTCTGGTGAACATTCCAGTGCCTTATTTTTGGTTATTAGTTTATTTTTGGCACTTTTTCCACATTTTCCATTTATTGATGAACGCTAATAGTGCATTAGTGGTCAGGGCTGAAGTGCTTCAGTGTTCTGTGTATGGTATTTAGATTGCAGCAATGTGCTTGTTACATTTCTAGCAAGTGACTTGCTACAACTTAACGTAAAAAACGTTTTTTTCCTCAGCTTTGAGTTGGAGGGGTGGGCCAGATCAGGGAGCTACACAGGGCGCAAGAAATGTTGTCTACAGCTCTGCCAGTACAGCCTGGGTATTTATTAGAGTGGACATCCAAGAGGTGAAGACGTAGCATGGTCATGCAAAAATTATCTGACTGTGAACCCCAGCCAATCACTGTATGGCACAATTACTTCTGCCACCCATGACTATCGCTCCTTCAAGAAAAGAAATGGATAATGCTTTTGGTTTGCGGCAATCACTTGAAGAACATGTGTGTTTGTGGAGCAGAAATCAATGGCGGAGATTAACATACAGAAATGCATTTATATACTGCAGCAGTGGAGCATATTCAACATTTCTAAAGTTAAAGAAAGCTTTCTGAACAGCTTTTTGATTAAACATTGTGGTGTTTGAGACTATGTCCCTCATAATGAGCACTGATTTTACCGTGAATCTTACTGTCCTTCATTTTGTTGACAGAATAATGAGCCCTTCATTTTACTGATATTTAAAGCTGAGTCCCAGTTTCCATGACAAAATGCTAAGCAGCATGCTTAAGTAGTTAGCTTGTTCCAAAGCAGTACCTTTTGAGAGACAAATAGAACCTTCCGATACAAGGGTTATCTTTCTGTAATGCCTGTCTGTATTTTATATTAAGTAACAGCGTCATCTGCCCAAAGGTGACTAAGGTCACTCTGAGAATGACTTAAGTCTGGGAAGTACACTGCAGCATAAACAGAAATTATGGGATTATCCCTAATACAGTGACAATGATATTAACAAGATTAGCAAATAAGAACCTAAAATGTATGCCTCTGTATGGACCAGTAACCGGAGTCATGCTGTTATGTCTCAGGTAAATAGAAATTCACTGCCAAACACTTAAAAGAATGCATAACAAAATATCATGGGTTGTGGATCTATAGTTGTGGAGTGATTCGAGTAGCTGTGTCTCATCATATAAGGTTACTCACCTCTGTGAACTGCTTAAGATCCAGTAAATTAATAATTTTGTTCACAGGAGGTTTGAACTGAATGACGTTCTGGAAACTTGCTCATAATTTGAGAGTATGACAGTACTATGAAGGTTCTTAATAAGTGCTGTTTATGCAAATTAAATTGCTGAAGTCACTTTCTTTTTTTTTTCAAACACCTTTATTAAATTATCACTTGTGACATAGGCATACTTACATTCATATAAGAAACATTATACTTTGCATATATTGCTACATATATCATATAACCTAAGCAATATTACATAAATTATTGAATTACTGCCTTTTTTAGCAAGAAACTTTTTTATTAAGTCATGACTTACTACATAGGCAATCATACATTTATATAACTGAAAACAAGCCACACCAACACAATCCTAGTCGCAAGCATTTTATATCACAAACCATACAGACACACTCATAGTTGCAAACATTGTACATCACTTTTAATCTATCCAATCTTTCTCACTCAAACATTACATAGCTCATTTAAGTCCTGCTGCCTTTTAAACCTCATCCTTCCCTTGTATGTACTGTTCCCACAATTCCCATTTTTTCCTATGTAGTTTGCTCCTACCCTTTTCTAAAGATCGCATTTTCATTACTTCTAGTATAGTTGGTTTAGATTTTGATTTCCATTTTTCTAGTAATTGCTTTTTTAGCAGCCACCATTATTAGACACATCAAGACATGTCTCGGCAATTCCGATTCTGTCATAGCTCAGGAAAAATCATCTCCCTCGTCAGACCAATCTGCCCACCCAGCATCTCCGACAGTGCATCCCACAGAGAATCCCTAAAGTCCGCCAACCCACTGCACTCCCAGAAAATATGTTCCCAATTACCTTTTTCTTCCCCTTCACACCTCCAGCATTTACTGTCTGCCTGAGAAAAAATTCTCTGGAGTCTATTTGGGGTATAACAATATCTATGTAAACATTTCCAAGCAAAAATCCTAAATCTTCTAGATTTTGTTGCATATTTGGGAGACGCACATATACCCCCCCCCCCTCATTGTTTCTTTGGGAATTGCTGAAGCCACTTTCAGTATTATGGACTTTGCTGTTTTCGCCATTGTTTCCATTGTTGTGCAGTCTGTGGTGTGTGAAGGTGTGATGGCACCGCTATGATGGTGCAAGGTGACTTCACCTACAAAAAATGTACTTTTCAGATTTGTTAGAAGTGATTTTCAGATATTTTACTTTGTATAAATGGCACTGACTGACATTTCATTTGGTGAACATAATTTCAGGCTATCCCACCACACTATGGTCTGAAGTACTTGTCTGCAGGTAATTTCAAAGTATATCTTGTTTGTCCTCACCTAGAAACTGTATTGAACTCCATAGCCTCTATTTGCATGTACATAACTGTTATTTACGTTCTTACTGATGTTACCATCTCTTGAGGTAGAGAGAGAGAGACACTGCACAGAGAGAACATGGCATACGTGACGATGACTTTAAAATAGGGCATTTGTTGATTAAGATTAAAAAAAATATATATGGATCAGTCATTTGATTGAAGGACAGTTCATGAAAACTCAAGTCGGTCAAAAATAACACTTTGACTCACTTTTCACACCAGCCTGTTCTTTCTTATCTTTTCTTATCTTTTTCCTGTGGGGGGCACTGCACTCCCTGACTTGATATGTCTTTAAGGTTGCAGCACCTTGGGACAAACATAGAACCCTGACCATAGCAACCTCTTTTGAAGGATGACAATATTGGATAAATGTCATAATTTGAGTACTCAGATGTCACACTAAACAATACTTTGAAATACATAATTATTCCACAGTCCTAAGTTCCCAGAATGTGTGCTTGTTTACAGTGCAGACTTAAGCGTTTTACATTTTAGGTTTATGACTCTAGGAAGGGATAATCTAATTTTGTCTTAAACTGTAAAATGTAGCTATGAAGACGTCACAACTGTAATAGCACAGGCACTGAGAAGCGTTACATATTTATTTTACTTAAGGTAGTTCTGATCTGTTATAAGAATTTGCACTGGTGGCAATAATTAACATGTAACCCTGAAAACTGTTTAGTAGTAATGCCTTAAGAAGTGGTGTAATATCCAGACACAGGATTACATTCCTTGGTGGTGATGGCAACCTAGTCATGTTACTTTGTTACATATTACCTATGGATCTGATTTGGTCTTAGTTTACCGAATTATGAATGACACAAATATACAGGACAAAAATGTCATTCTATCAACGGAAATGAAGGAGAGTACTGTAAACTGCTGGCATCCTAAAACAGGTGTGCGTCTCTTACAGAAAATAATCAAACCTTTAGGAATGACATTACCGTATCAATAATGTCCTTGGAGGGGGTCAAGACTGTGCAAGGAAGCCAACTTTAGCAAGCATTGGAGGTTTAATAGTCCCTGGGGGCATGAAAGTAAGGGATGTTAAAACTGTGAAACGTGCATATTATAGAATGTTGTGCATGGAGAACCATGATTACACTCCAAAATCAAAAGAAGATAAACCTGTTCACGCTATGTAGCACGGAACCTGATTGTAACAGCACTTTCAAAGGTGTGTAACAAATGTTACACATCCCTTAAGCACTGTTATAGTTGGGATAAGGGAAGGGACATTCTTTTTGCCTCTGAATATCTTTCCTCCTATGTCCACAGAAGTTTAAAGAAGTATGTCTGTAAGTAACGTACTTAAATTAGGACAGTATTTAAAAACTGTTCCTGTCTTTTTCCTTACTTGCTGTCTATGCAACAGCACTTGCTATGTGCTTTACTGGCTTGTTTTCTTTTGTAACTGATAGTATATGGAGTAGATAAAAGTTCATGCACTACAAAGAATTATGATTGTGTCTTACTGATCATAACCTGTTATTATGTGTTCTTGACATAGATGCCAAGATTCACCTCTTGAGCTTCGCTTTTGTGGTGAATTTCTTGTCATCCATGTCTTGAACGCATAATAATATGGTTACAATCGGAGGTCTGACCATATCCCCCTATGTTCTGCTCATAATCAATTTTTGACATATTTGGTGACTGGGAATGTACCAGGAAAACTTTTTATGGACTAGACTACATCTTATAAATAAAAAATTCAAAATACCATTGGAAACTGGACTGAAAGAAGTTGGGAAGTTCAACAGTGATAGGAGTACAGGAGGACATATTTCACATAAAAGGTTGATAGTTGACTGAGCCAGCCTAGCTGAAATAGCGCATTTAAAAACTGTAATAAAATTCAAGAATCCATGACAAGACATAAGGATGTCCTCAGGAAGGGTATGATAAAATTTAAAAAGGAAATAGAAATATGCTTTTTCCTTGACTGAGATGTGCAGAGGAAATGGAGACTGGAAAACTCAGGCACTTATCCAACATCAGCACCTATACTTCTGTGTAACACAAATCATGCAAAAAACAAAGTTTATAACCTGAGTGTGATTGTAGGAACCAGTTAATAAACTTAACAGACCACATTAACCTTCTTCTTCTTCTTCCATTATCTAGATGGATTAATTACTTTTGTATTGCTTTAGATCGAAGGTTTCTCTAATATTAGATAGTAGCTGCCTAATCTTACAAGTAATGCTTTCATATGCATTTTCTGTATGCATAAAGTTATTTACTCTAGTATGTCCTTTGTTTATATTTATTTTCTGCTTGTATTAAATCATTTCATCTGGTGCATCTCTTGTACTTGACAACAGCCTACTAGTTTATTGACTGCTTCAGCTTTAAAACCCATAATGCTATGAGGCACAAGCTTGGAGTAGCTCACTCCTCACTCCTCATGTGCAAACACTAGTATGCAGAAACTCATTATTTATTTAATTACTTTAGTAGGTCTGTTAACCAGGGTAGGGTAATAATTAATAATACCAATTCCAAGTCCAACCTGGATTGTACGGGTATAACAGGTGAAACAGAACATTAGATATAATACAGCAGGTCCTCAGTATGCAAGTAGCAGTTATAAACATTTTAAATAGTAAGTCAGAAGGGTAAGCTTTCTATACATACAGGTATGAGAAAATATAACATAAGTAGGCCAAGTGAAAAGGAAGAGAAAGAGAAAAACTATATAAAATGGAGAAATTGAAGAATACTTGTATGGGTTAAGAAGAGAAAAATTATAAAATAGGGAAATTAAAGTCAGATTAAGCACAGAGTGTTACAGCAGAGATAATTTATCATTTTTTTGAAGTGGAAGGGAAATTAGATATTTAATTTATTGTTTTTTTTAATCAATAATTATTTTTGAAATGTATGTTGTCTATCACGCAGGAATTGTAGTTTTCACCTGTTTGGCTTCATTGGACAGTTTCATTGTAAAATGTAAACCTGTCAGTTGCAGTAGCAGTTATCTGATTAGAGATTCCTGGATACAATTATGGTGTCTGACTACTTAAATTTCTCACAGCTACCTTAGCTTGCAAGATGTTAATTCTAGAAATTGGGAAAAATAAGGGGAGAAGTTAAATATATGTCTTCACCAATTAACCCAAAGTGAATGTAAAGTAAGCAGTGAATATTAGTAATAGTTTTATTCTACCTTCAGTTAAGTCTCTGTCTTATCTGCTGACTACAGAGGAGAAAAAAAAAACACAATGCAATCTCAGAGAATGAAAATACTGTGCCCTTAGGTGGCTGTGCTGAGTAATTGTTATGCCTTAGTCACTGTGGTTAATAAGGAAAACACATCAGCTTTGGGTTTAAGACTATGTTCTTTAACATATTAAATGCCCCATAATTTGTCAGACTTAGGGGCTGGTAATGATGCACATCAGAGTGGATGACTCTTGTGGCTTTCCTTTAAGTATCATAGTGGGAAATGTGGCAAAAATAATCTTTTTCCGTGCCTTGGATATCAGTATTAAATCGATTTAAATTATTCCTTTCCCTTGTTACACCAGCCCACATATTACAAATAGGATGCATAGCTGGGAACATCATGGCAGCTTTTGTAGATGGAGCTATTTCAAAATTAAAAAAGTATATATTTGTGCTAACTGTAAGTTAGTAGTGATACATTTTCAGTAGACGATGAATCTCAGGCTCCTTTGAGTTAACATCAACCATTTAGATGTGGTTGCTCAGATCACTGCATATCAGTGATTGCCAAATCCTTGGCTGCTGGGCATCATTTCATCAGTGATTTGAACATTTCATTTGATAAGGATTAATCACCCAGGAGGCAGTGTCTCTGTTTATTTTAAATTTTAAACATTGTCAATTCCAGTTGATCAGTCATTTTGCTCAGAAATAGTAGGTGTTGGTGTTTGTAATGTAGCTTGTGCAGGAAATTTAAGAATAATTGCATGCTGCAGGTTTCGTTTCCCTATTATTTAAGCGAATATTCAATATTGTGAATGTCGCTTTATCAACAGCTAAATGTCGAAAAGGCCAAATCCCGAAGACACAGAACAGTGATTTTTTTTTCCTAGGGAAAAAAAAAATCATTGGCTGTTTTAGGGACTTTGCCGTTTCCTCCACTGTGGTGCGATCTTGGAGTTAGTATATTTAAGTGGGGTGTGTGTGTGTGTGTGTGTGTGTGTGTGTGTGTGTGTGTGTGTGTGTGTGTGGGGGGGGGGGGGCTGTCAATATAGTGACGTTCAAAATATTGAACGTTCACTTATTTAATAGGGAAGCCAGGTTTCAGTGTATAATTTACAAAAAATATTTATTTTCCTTTCAGATCTTGATTTTTTTAAAAGGTACTTCACCATTTTTAAAGTGAAGACTTTAATTACCTAAACATTAGCAGGGATACCTACTCCACTAGTGCATTCAATGTAGATACATTTTCACAACTATTATATAGTTTAGACTTAGCTTGGGTCATTGAAGAGGTCACAGAATGTGAAAACATTACAGTCCTAGTAGCTTGTGAGATGAAAAATATATTTAGTCTTTCGGTAGGTGTTTTCATTAGGAAAGTCAAATTATAACTCTTTCAGTTTTAATGTTATGTCTTCATTTTATCTTAAACATAATATACATTTTAGGAAAAGCGTATTAATGCGGGGGTGGAGAGTGCGATCTGCCCCGGTTACAAACAGTAAGGGGGTGCAGCCATGCCTTTTAAAATTAGGTTTTCATGTTTCAAATGTGATAAGCTTAAACTAAAACCAGAGCTGGATCCTTTAAAGGTGTTGTTCTTTAAGAATTGTCTGTGTGTTCCTGTGTGTGCCAACACACACAGTTCTTGCATACTCCTTTTCACGGTTCCACCATTCCATGTGAAATTTAAATACAAATGTGTGTGTGTGTGTGTTAGTGTTAGCTAGCATACCTCTCAAATCTGGAGAAAGCCTAAAATAATCTGGGGACAAAAGCCCTAAAATAGCGACAGATTTTAAATATTGCTCTCATAAACTTAGAAAATCGCTAAAATAACAGGATTTGTTTTAGCATGCATTTTCTGAACAACATGAAGTCTGAAACTCAGCTATATGTCATTATTTAGAAACTTCAGTCCTCAGTGATTTACTAAAAAAAAAAAAAAAAAAACACAAATTTTATGAGGATCAGACCAAAATTGTGAGGCAAAAATCTGGACATTTTGGACAGTTGAGAGCTATGCAGGTTATTAAATTTCCTCAGGCTCAAACCCTGTACCTTATTTACAGGAAACAAAAAACTGAATCCTCTACACCAACTACCAAACTGGCAATAAATGAATTTTTGGTACATTTTCAAGTAACTGAGTTTCATTGCATTTGCAAGGAATTGGAAGCTGCAGTTCATTTTCAAGGAATTGTGAGCTTCAAGGGAAGAGAGGTTTACTGCTGTTCATGCCAAGTCTGTTTTCAATGCACATCTGTTTTGTTTAGCATATGGTCATAGCATAACAGGTAGCATACTTGCTTTTAATGCAGATGACTATGAGTTCTACTCCCACAGCATGTAGGTAGATTACTGAAACTGTATTGTACTTTGAGGGGGTGGGGGTGGGGGTGCAGTCCTGACTGTGTCCTCCTTTGGATGAGATGCCTAGTAACTATGAAACTGTTGTCATTTTGCCATCCATTCCCTATTTCAAAATTACCAGGTTACTATTTTTTTTTTTACTGTAACATAGGCAATTTATTCTTTAAGGGCAGCAGGCACTGAATTTTGATGAAACATAGAAATATAAAGTTGTTTGCTATCAGCAACCTCTTCATTAGTTACAGATCTGTTTAATGTGGAATTATTCTGATGGCATTTACCTCTGTAGAGATCGTGCATATTGACTGGTATTGGAGGATATAATGACAGAAGTTTGTGTGGGCGATTATGGTTCAATGTTCTGAAATGGGCATTTTTGTCATTATTGGGTCATATGTTTTCTTTCATTGCTTACTGGAAAAATGTCCAGAATTACAAATTTAAGACACACTATAACAAGCAGTGCTATATTATCCAAGACTAGAATTTAATACAATCAGGAAGGTGAATCAAAGAACACATGCATGTATGCATGGTTCTGAAAATGTGTGCAAGGGGCCTATGATTTGAAAACAGCCCAAAGGTAAACTTTATCTGCCACTGGCCAGATGCATTTTTTATGTCAGTTTCAATGCTACTAAAACTTTTTGCCCATTTGTGACTGTATTTCTTATAGAAAGATGCAGAATAGAGCATTCAAAATATACTACTGCCTTAAAATCAATGCAGCATTGTTGGAAAGTAAATGTTTTACTGTTGATCATACTAAGAAGGACTATGACAAACATAAAAAAAATCAGCAGCTTCTGTATAAAAGATGTACATGCAATACAAAGTTTAGGCATTTTCTTGAATTTTCAAAAAAAAAATTCTGTTCTGCATCTGCTTTTGCTATATTTATTTTATTTCATCTTTTACTAAAAGAAAACAGCACTAAGCATTTATGGAGATATTTTTGCTGTGAAATACGTGTATCTTACATTTAGAACTCCTTTATAATTATTAATCTGTGAACTACAAATATTTGGAAATAGGAATGAAACAGCAACTTCTTCTGTAAACCAATAAGCGCTTACATGAGAGATATTTTTGCTGTGAAATACTTGTATCTTACATTTAGAACTCCTTTATAATTATTAATCTGTGAACTACAAATATATGGAAATAGGAATGAAACAGCAACTTCTTCTGTAAACCAATAAGCGCTTACATTGTAATATAAAATATGGAACTTCATCAAATTAAAGCCACAAAGCAAAACACTGCCAATAAATACAAGATCTACCCAGTCAAAACAAGGTAACATTTTTTAAAATCTTGGTAATTATGTTAGGTTCAATCAATATGTAATTAATAAACTCCCCTTTGAAGATCTTAAAGTAGTGTACTATAAAAAAAACTTTAAATAATAGCAAGAATCCATGTAGTCCAAGTAAATCAGTAACACATTTTAACAATGAAAACTTCTATTATGTTAAAAACATTTTTAAGCATCAATGAGGACAGAAACAATGCTAAATTAACTCTTAATCTGTCATTCATAAGTGCTAGCAGGTTAGATATGGAAATCTTATCATCAGTTCCAGGCAATTGGGTAGCATTCAATAAAACTTGCTAATATAATTCCGTATATTCCAAAAATGCTGACCATTTTCCACCTCACACATTAATATCAACTTTTTCTAAAACAAAATTAACAAAATTGTTAAAATCTGACTGAGCATTCTGGTGTGTGGTTACTTAAGGCATTAGTAATGTCTTTCTTTTTAATTGCATAATTATCTCATCCTTAGATTTTCCATTGTCACTATGTAAAAGGCCATACAGGACAAACAGGTAGCTATATAGACCACATATTTTTTACTACAATCATAGTTCCCTTGTATTTTTAAGTACTCTCGGGTAATTCCTTATAGTGGAATTTTGTGCAGAATTATATGTCATTCATACATCAAACTAATTGGTACAAATGATTGTGTTGAAAATGTATTTGTAAAGCTGCTTGTGTTATAAATGCACCAACAGTGTGCCCTGCTGGACAGAAAAAGACATATGCATGCATTATTACAACTGTTTAAATGTATATGTTTTAACAGAAAATACTGAAAGAGAAGAGGTTAATCTCAAGCTTTAAAAATAGTATGACATTAAATTACTGGGCCTAGGTCATAAAGATGTTATCTTACAGTTCTCAGTGCAGCCAGATACATAATGTCTGTACTAGGAAGCTTCCTACATTGTCATTGGGGTGAACTAATTTATACTCAGGAAGAGTGGAAGTGTTTTATGGTTTTATGACTTCCAGGAGCTGCAGCAGATCTTAGCAAGGCCCTGTATGTGTGCATTATTGACACATATGTGCTAAATCCTGATAGCTTATAGCCAAAGGTGGTGCATGGAGACCAGAAGTCAGATGACCAGATGTATGTGATGTCATTCTATAATCTAGGACAAAAAATAATATTTTAGTACTAGGTAAGACTGAAGACTCAGAGCACTCTGTTTTTTGTAACATGACAAATGATCTCTCACCTGCTTCATCTTGCCTTGTTCTAGTAAGTAACCGGGTACTAATTATTTAGATCAGTCAGGAAAATATAGTGAGAATAGTTAATTATTGACTTTTTCTGTAACTGTGTGAACCTGTCCACTTTTGTTATTTTTAATATTTCTTGTGACTAAAACTCTGGTGTTTATTGTAAATAGATATTTAGTATTTTCATGTTCTTTTATTATTATTAAATATATTTAAACTTTCCTTTGTGGCTGGTCCATTAGAGAATATTTTAACTTTTGAGAGTACTTATATCTATTGGTGAGACTGTGGCCACTCCTCAAAGCCTGACTGTTTGGTCAACATTACCATTTGTATTAATATTAAGTTCACTCAGTATAATTGGGTACCCTTGCAAGACCCTTAGAGTAGCTGGCTTTGGGGGTGTCTGGTGGCAGTGTAACTACCTTATATTCTGAGCAGAAGGGGGGCATAGGTAGTAAATCTGTGCCAGCTTTTCCCAGGTGCGTGTGCATGTAAATCAAATCTCAAAGCATGTGTGTATGTGTGTGTGTGTGTGTGTGTGTGTGTGTGTGTGTGTGTGTGTGTGTGTGTGTGTGCGTGTGCGTGTGCGTGTGCGTGTGCGTGTGTGTGTGTGTGTCAGCTATTTGGAGCAGGGACACAAAGCACTGATTTCACAGAGAGGGTGCTAGAAGACTTGGCTTGCACACTCAGCTGAGGACTCAACCCTACAGCTGTGTCAGTGGGGAGTCTCATTGGGGAGGGAAACAGATACAGAAACCCAGACCTCAGACTGAGTGTTTTCTCTGTGTGCTGTTAAGTGAAATTGTGCTTGATGCAAAGAGCTGCATCTCAAAATACTGGGTTTATCCATTTTTGTTCCAAATGAATGTCCCTCTCCAGTGCCAGTGGTGAGAATTCAAGCTCCTTAATTACTGGTCCAGAGTGGGGATGTCACAGTATGTTAGTACCAAAGTTGTGCTAGGGTCAATATCTAATTTAGCTGTTTCACTGTTTACTATGGGGTAATGTAAGAGAGGGGCTTATTGAGTAGGTCTGCCCTGTAATACAGTTGCAGCCACTTCACCAATAAGCCATTTGAGGTATTTCCTTTGTAGAGACAGCCCTTTCATCACATTTAACTTTATATGAAAAATATCATCTTCTGTGACTAACCTGGCCAACCTAATCATCTGCCCCTTAATCAAATTATTTTTTTGCCAAAAGGGATGGTTGCTATCATAATGCAAAAAACTGTTGGAATACGTTGGCTTCCTATAGATCGAGGATGCCAGCAACTTGTCTCTATCATTCCTGTACAAGTGCATGCTCAAATAGTTACAATGATCAATATCAACCATGTGAGTAAACACCAAAAAGGATGTAGACATGTTGAAGTACTGCCTTTTAGCCCCCTGTTTTCTGAGGATGTGCAGCACATACTAATGGAAGAAGAAAGCCTGCTACTAGAAAATAATATATTAGTAAATGGAAAAGGTTTTCTAGTTGGTTCCAACAACATAACCAGCACCCATTCAGGTCTAGTTATTCTCTTGTTTTACAATAGTTGTGTGTTACTATTGCCTTTCTTATTCCTCTATGAAGGCTCCTTTATCGGCCATTTCAGCATGTTTGCCTATAGATTCCTCCTCTTTCATGGCAGTTGCATGTCAAAATGTAATGAAAGGGGCTTTCCAAGTAAACTGGTGGTTGTTCCTTGGGATCTTAATTTTGTGTTACAGAAAGTAATGCTTGCTCCATTTGAACCAACTAATGTAGCAGACTTGTGTTTTTTAATATGGAAAACAATTTTCCTAATTTCTTTGACCTATGCAAGAAGGGTATCTGAATCGCAAGGTCTTATGGTGAGTAAACCCTACCTCATTTTTCACAAGGACCAAATTTCTTTGAGAACTAATCCTTCTTTTATTCCTAAACTGGTATCCAAGTTTACTTAAGACCAAACTGTCCATCTCCCCATTTTCTTTCCTGAACCTAAAAATGAGGGAGAAGGAATACACCATACCTTGGATGTCTACAGACAACTCAGGTACAATCTTGACAGAACTAAATCTTTTCAATCTTTGGATTATTGTGAAGGTAAGAAGAAGGGATAACCTGTGTCAAAACAGACTATTTCCAAATGGTTGTCTAAGGCTATTACATTATGTTCTACTCACCATGACAAATCTATTCCAGGTAGGGTCAATATTCTAGAAGCTGCTACTTGGTTCTCTGTACATACTTTTACAAAACACTGTAAGATGGAGTCCTTCTCTATGTCTAGACCATGATTTGTAAGGACCATTCTTCATGGGCTCCTTGGACCCTTCTCCTTCCACCTCCCAAATATAGTTAGCTATGTTAATCTACCCATATAGCCAAGGTTGCTGCATCAGTAATCACTATGAAGAACATAGTACAGTTGTGTAAGTTGAACTTACCATAGCAGTATATGTTTGAGTGATCACTATTGCAGTAGCCACTTCCTCCCTCCATCCCCCTTGTTTGTTTGTTTTTTTGGTGTGTTTTTATGCCAGGGTATGGAGATTTATTTTATTTATTTATTTTGTTATTCCTAGCCTTGTCCTTTCAGGCTTTGTCTCCCTCTGTCTGCTGGCAGGAAAGCTCTGAAGGGGTTTGCTCCCAAACTTGTCTTTTAGTCAGCTCAGCTTGAGCTGCTTGACAGTTTGGGCACATAAAACATGCCCTGAAGCTTTTGAGGCTGGCTGGCTTTTATATCATTGGCAGGATATAACCCCATATAGCCGAAGTTACTGCACCAGTGATCATTTCAACATCTATTGTTATGGTAAGTTCAACTTACATAACTGTACTTTTTTATTCCGTAAGAATGTAATGATCTGCAAACTTCCATCAGATCATGTGCACAACAAAATGTACATATTATTGTTTTCAGGAGTGCAGATACATAAAAAAATCATAAATGTTTTGTATTGTTATAATTTCAGAATTACAGTCAAATATTTTGTCTGTAAAACAGATGTTTTAAAGCAAATTTGAGATGCACTGTTCATTACCTTTACACTTAAAATATAAACATTTAGCTTACAAATATGGGGTGGGAGGTTGGCATAATGGTTAAGGTGTTTACCTTACAGACACAAGTTGCAGGGTTTGATTCTCACATGGGATACTTGGCTAGGCTTAAAATGGCCCACAAGGGCACTTAGCCTAGTACTAATCTATGAACCTATGAACCGTCTGTTGATAGGGACCATCAGTACGTCTTCATGTTCTTCATTTGCAGCAAGCTGCAGAATTCCATGACATTTGGTTTACAGAAATTTTATTCAAGGTAGCAAACATAATGCTATCTATCGAAACATATGTGCTGAAGTGGAGAAATCTCATAACTAGAAGAAAGTAGGTATTTCTCACTAACATTAATATTTCTAGCTATGTAAATGTTCTAGCAACAGTAGAATTTTAAGAAATATGAATTGTCACAAAAATTCAGATGCTGCTATTCCACTCTCTGTAACTAGAAGCAGTATATAAGTACACTTTATAATTGGATGTTTCTAACATTCTTCCTCAATTTTCTTAGAAAATATCAGAACTTTCAGAAATTCATGCATAGATACATAGTGCCCAAAACTGGGCCAAAGTGCCTATTAGAAAATGACAAACTGTAAAGTCCCAAAATATTCCAAAAACATATATATAAAATATATAAAACAACTTAGGAGGCAAAATAAAATAGGTGAGTTATCATGACATTTTTTTGTTACATTAAATTCTGTTAAAGACTTTGTTGAAGAACTAGGGTACATTTGAATTGAATTAAAGTGAGTTATCCATTTGCCTTTGTCATGTTTTTGTTATTTGGAAACACGTGCTTCTCACCTTTGTTCAGGATGACAGATATAGATACTATCAAAAACATAAAATAGAATTATTACCTTAAAACTAAAATTTAATTATCTCTGATGACATTTTCAAGGATTTTAGGTCCCATTGCAGAAAAAATAACATACACAAATATTAAAGATGTAACTTCGATTAATTTGCACACTTCAAGCATAATCTAAGTAGATTTTATGGCTGAATGTTCCAGTATTAGGAACAAAAGCAAACCAATGTGATTAGCAATAGGGAAGAAGCTTTTTTTCAAAAATAGTCAGTAATTATGAAGTTAAGTAATTTGCTTCTTGACTGGTCATCAGTTAAGGGATTAAATAATTCATTTCTGGCTTCATCTTCAGGTTCATAAGATAGAGTATTACGTCTGGGTTGAAGATCATAACCTGATTAGTAAATGTTCGAGACATGGATGCCAGGAAATTCACCACTGTTTTGCACGCCTTAATTTTCAACTTCTTTGGCATTCTTCTGTCATACACGACACGTGACATTCTATGCCAATTGGCTGCAGCCACTCTGATTCTAGCTTTGACCTTTGTATTCAGACTTCCCTTCTCGTCAACCACCTCTTCCAGATACTTGAAGCTGTTAACCTGTTCTACAATCTTCTCTTCTATGTCAGTTTTCACCTTCTTCTAATTTCCCCAATTTGCTGCCATTACCACTGTCTTATCTGTGCTTAGTTTCATCCCATGTGCCTTCAGTTTTCCATTCCCCAATCCTTTGACGAAGTTCTTGTTCAGAGTCTATCTGTAATGCCATATTATCTGCATACAGCAACTTTGTTAATCAGTCCCCTCCGACTTTGATGATATAGTCCATCACCAGTATGAACCACAATGGGCTAAGAAACTGACCCCTGTTGTACACCCACTCCCATTGTGAACCCCCCTATGAGACATAACAGTGTTCATACTTAAGTCACTGGGTCCTTGTTCATACCCTGCACTAATTCTATCAATGTTTCTGGAACTTCAAACCACTGCAGTACTTCCCCAATCAGCTTTCTTGTCTATGCTTTCTCCAAGTCTAGGAATGCCCAGTTGAACTCTTTCCTCATCTCTAGCTTCTTCTCAATTATCTGTCTCACTGCAAACATCATGTCAATTGAACTGCATCCTGATCTGAATCTAAACTACTCATCTCCCATCGTACTTTCAATCACCCTCTCCAGAAATTTCATGCAATGCGACAGACGTTTGAGTCCAGTTGGCATAATGGTTACGATGTTCACCTCTGAAGCACAAGGTACACAATCTTGATCTCCAGCCAATGCCTGTTTGGAATTTGCACATTCTCCCTGTGTCTCTGTGGGTTTTGTCCTACCTCAAAAAAACAAAACAAAAAAAAAAAGACATGCTGAGTGTTTCCATCTGAAACTCACCAATGAATGGAGCTGTGGGCAACAGCACAATCTCTACAAAGTGCCCTATAGGGAAGACTTGTATAGACTAACTGCTTTGGCTATCTACTGTGGTGAGCAGTATCTTCAAGATAGGAGAACACCGATCACAGGCTGCAAGTCATGGCAGGGCTAGTCACTTGACGGTGTAAAATATGGTGCGAGGTGATTTGGTCCTGTTGACATTGTCACTGTATCTTCATCACATTCTTATTCATCCCCATTACCTTCTTCATTTTCATCATCTTAATCTCTTCATCATATTCATCACATATTAACTACTTTGCCATCATTGTCATCTTTGTCATATTCAGTGTCAACACATCATCATTGCATCTGTAGCATCATCTTTGTCATCAGCATCTTCATTTTCATCATTGTTAACACTATAATTGCCATCATGAAATATTCAATGTGATCTTTATCATATCTTTACCATCATCTTCACCATGTCTTTGTGTTTGTAGATGGAAGGGATTTTCCTATAGTGGTCACTCCATTACAAATCCATTCAGTGTATATGACAAATGTTCTCTGATGTAGAGCTGTCATTAGGATGATTTACAAACCTTAACGTTTCTTCCTAAAAGTAATCATCCCATCTAATTAAGGAGCTTTATAAATTATTAATTTTTTAAAAATGTGTTCTTTAGATTTATTTATTGTTATATATTTTGTTAAATACTTACTTTGTTCTGTATTAAGCATAGTATTAATATTATGCATGCTCTGCGGACGGTGTCAGGTGTGGAGTTTGACTGGGGCGGTACACCTGTCAAAGAGTAATGCAGGTATCCTAAGATGAACCCAGGGATGTCAGAAACCTCCCATGGAGCAGAAGGGCAAAAGCTCGCTTGATTCATGCTTTAAAATTTTCTCTAGTATTCCTTCTTCTATGTCTTCATTAGCTGTTTGATTTAACTTCATGTAAAACTTTCTGAATACTTGCTGGATAGCATCTATGTCTGATGTTGTCCCATTAGATTAAAGATTTAATATATCTTTTATTTGACTTGACTTACTAATGATAAAGAAAGAAAAAATCCTGAGTTATGTACTTCTTACATACCATATCACTTTTAAATATAGATTATAACATTTTTGCATCCATGATTAATAATAGAGTTAAAGAAATAGTAAATACACTAATACGTAAAGACCAAAATGGCTTTATAAAAACAGACAAATACAAGATTATATTAAGATTATTATAACAATTTTAAATTATGCTAAATCAAATAATTCTAAATTAGTTGTAATAAACTTAGATTTGGAAAAAAAGTATTTGGACATATTTATTTAAAGCTTTAGAAATATATATATTTCCAAGTAAATTTGTTGATATAATTAAAACATATGTAAGAATTCTAAACTGGATGTAAACAAGGATGCCCACTTTCTCCATTGTTGTTTGCATTAGTATTTCAGTGTTTTGGAAATATTATTAGAAATAGAATAAAAGTTGAAGGTTTTGAATTTAATGAAATATAGCAAACCTAGATATAACCTTTCACTGATGATATTGACAGTAGGGGAATTAGATATAAATGATATAAATGTCTGAAGCTTTATGTTATTTGGAAATGTTTCTAGTATGAAATTTAACAGAGAAATTTCAGAGTCATTAGTTAATCAGAATGTTGATTCATTTGGAATAGATAAACCAGAGAGAGATTCAACTAGTAGTACTAAGAACTAGCTTGGTATAGATTTATTAGATAACCTAGACTATATAATAAATGCAAATGATAATAAAGTATATTTGTTTAAATAATGGACTGCATTGGTGGTGCTGCGGTAGCGTTGTCGCCTCGCAGTAAGACGTTGTCCTGTTCGATTCTCAGCTAAAGCGTCTTCTGTGTGGAGACATGCATGAATGGGCGTACTTTCGTTGAAGGTTGTGCATCAGGGCTGGCAACTTGGCATGTAAAAATCTTCTGCAAATCATTAGCGGACCGGAGTTCCGCTGTGGCGACCCCTAACCGGGAAAAGCCAAAAGACACAACAATAACATAATATCTGAGGATAGATTAATTAGATCATGGGTAAAGGGACAATAGAATTTCCTAATATGTTAAATTATATAATAGTATTAGTTTCTAAAACAGTACAATATTGAGCAGATAATTTATATGATGCTCAATGGAAGAAAATACATGGTTTAATTTGTGATTATTCTCAATTAAAGCTACTTGTTCTGCATTAAACATATTAGATAATAATATGTTATGATATTAAAATATTGTCTAATAGTCATAGTAATACAAAACATTTAGAAATTTTATGTGTAGACATGTCACATTGGAATATTTGTTCTCTTATCTTTCCTTTGACATGTACATTGGAATTTGTAAATAGATTGAACTAAGAGAAAAGAACTTTATTTTGGGGCTGATTGTCCAGAGGAAAATTGCATATTATTAAGAGATAGAATAATGAGTAATTTTCAATTAGAACGTTCTAATTGGATGTTAATATTTAGTATAAGGAAAAACATTTCTGATAAAATTAATCTAATGACAGGGATTATAAGTATTGGATTACTCTTTAGTGATTATTAAAGGAGAAATAAAATAATCTTTAAGTGTTTAACGTTAGAGCTAAAAATAAATATAAATGAAACAAAATAATCTAATTTAATCTAGAATAAATCATAGCAGTAATTATAATATAGATTTGATTTTAAAAATATTAGATTTGACAGCTACTACTAATTTTGTGTGTGTGTGTGTGTGTGTGTGTGTGTGTGTGTGTGTGTGTGTGTGTGTGTGTGTGTGTGTGTGCGTGCATTGCTTTTTGGAGATATAAAAATTCTTAAAAGTTGATTGGCAGCATAAATCTTATGAAAGTAAAAGAAGTAAAGAATATTAAAATGTTATGCAGTCTTTTTAAGGAAATTTGACTAGATGGATGCATTGTTTCAGGATCTTTGACGATAATCAGTGTTCCAGTTCATGGATGTTTTATACATCAGAATATAATTTATTATGGCATTTGCACTAACAGGCATAAAAGAGTTGGAAAAGAAAAGCTTCCTCTTTTTTAAGGAAATTATAGATTTATTAACTGTTGTTTGCCACAATGAGATGAATATTATAAAAATAAGATCTAATATCAGAAATCCAGATTATAAGTATTTGGTCAAACTGAAGCTGTTTTAAGAAAAAATATAGTTAAAGATAAAAATTATGTTTATAATAATTTAATAAGAAAAATATGATGTAGATGATTAACTTAAATGTGATTAAAATGAATTGGTATAATTGTAAATGATTATAAATAGTTAAATTCATATTTCTGTTGTGATTATTTCATGGCAAACAACTATTAGTGTTATATCTCTATGATTAAAGGGAATGTCATTACTACTGCAGCACCAAGCATGGATGTATGTAGACTATCTTGGAAGACTTCTGCATTTCCTATTGAAGTAGTTATATTACCTAGTTCACATTCAGTGACATATTGGATTAGTCAGACCCCACTTTCCATTATCATATTTGGAGAAGAATAGTTCATAAAGTAGTGGTAAAAGTACAGATCTATGTGGGTCACCACTGTTGACCACTACTGACTTAGATAGCAATCCACCACCAAGTCATGTCTTTGGGGAAAACTACTGTCAGTTGGTGAGCAACTGATCATTGTTCAGAATGTCCTCACTGAAAGGTCACTGTCTCCTTGTAATCACTGACAGACCTGAAGAACAGAAAGAAGGTGAGTGCTGTATGTTTTATCTCTCATACCTATACAGGTAGTTCAGAGATGTGAGGTGGCCTCTACATCTAGTGGTACAGGGGGCTTACCCCCTGCAAAAGATGTTTTGCATTTTGTGATGATGAGAATGTGACAACCTCCTCTCTGGGCCAGTGATCAAGGAGCCTTAATCCTCACAACTGATACCTATGAGGAACATTCACTTTCAGAGAAATACATATACACAGTATTTCCTGAAGCAGCTCTCTGCACCCAGTACAATTTCCCTTAAGAGTACACAGGGAACACAGTTAGCCTGGAGTCTGGATTGCTTTATGTCTGTCTCCTTCCAGGGCCCTAATAAGGCTCCCCTAGCACAGCTAAATGGTTAAGTCCTCAGCTCAGTGTCCAAGCCAAATGCTCCAGCACCATCTCCAAGTAGCTGACACAGACACACACACACACACACACACACACACACACACACACACACACACACACACACACACACTCTGAGATTTGATTTTTCAGACACACACACACACACACACACACACACACACACCTGGGAAAGGCTGGCACAGATTTACCTGCTGTGCCCCCTTCTGTCCTGAGTATAAGGTAGTTATCACTGGCACCAGACACTCCACAATCAGCTACTCTAATGCCTTTAACAAAGGGTGTCCAATTATACTGTGTAATATTAATACTAATGCAAATGGTAGTAGTTGACCATGACAGCTAGGGTTTCAGGAGTGGACCACACAGTGTCACAAAATAAATATAAGCACTCTCAAAGGTTAAATACTTTCTAAAAGGACCAGTTACAATAACAGTTTTAAATATATTTAATAATAAATAAAAAAATACGAAAATATTGAATATATATTTACAGTAAACCACAGAGTTCAAATCACAGGAAATATTGAAAATAACATTGATGGACAGACTCAGACAAATAAAGAAACACAATATCTAAACTAAGCTTGACTATATTTTCCTGACTGAATCTAGAATAACTATTCCCTACTTACTTAATAGAACAAAGGCAGATGATATGGTGAATGATCCTTCTTGTTCTCAGGCACAAGCCATAATACTAAATACTGAGAGATTTCTCTTTGTAATATCTAAAATTTCCAAGATGCTTGGCAGGATGACCTCTTCTGGTTACCTGATCTGGGTTTTCACACTATTCCCATTTGCAGCTTGAGACAGGATGTTAGCATAGATGTGATAAGATGCTTATCTAAAGTTTTGCTAATGTTTATGGCAGTGCCTGGGGCTTCCCCTCTTTTTACTGAGCTAATGAACAAAGGCTTCTTCTAGACATGCTGGCTCCAATCCTATTCAGAGTTGTGAGATAAGCACTTCCATGGCCCAACAGGTGGTCCAATTAACAGTATTTTTCTTAAAGTAAGAAGTAAGCTAGCTGTTTAACCCTTTCTCATCCAGTGTCCTTTGCTAATATATCTCCATGCAGTCACACATATATATTCTTTCTCTGTCCAGCAGGAGCCACTGTTGATACATTTTTTAACACCAGCAACTTTACAGACACATTTTGATTTTCAAATGCCATACAGTTCTAATACATTTGTAATATAAGCATCTGTACAAATCAGTTTGATATTCAAATGCCATACAGTTCTAATACATTTGAAATCCCAAGCATCTTGTATAAATCAGTTTGATATTCAAAGGACATATCATTTTTTACAGAACTCCAGCTGGCTATGCTGGCAATATCCCATATCATCACAGAGAGTATTACTGTTTTGAATTGTGATATTTTGGTGTTAAATAATCAAATAGGAAGACAAAATTTCCTTTTCAGTACTTCTACTCCACAATAACAGATATAAAGCCCATTGAGTGCAAAGTACTCTGATTATTCCAGTCAGACAGACACTGAATCCTCTGTCCTAGACACTGCACCATTAGCCACTGACTGAGTGGCAAAATATTGTCTTGATAAGCAGGTTCCATATGAGGGGATGGGAGATTTTTTTAAATCAGGTATATCTTACCTGCACTTGCTAAAATGTTCTATATTTCTCTCATATCCTGATGCAGTTCCATGAGGTAGGACCTTTTTAGATTTGTTTGCTCCAGTGTGAACAATGACCATGTCACAATTACACTTTAATCTTTTTAATCTAGTTATGATGTCCTTACATTTTTACTCCAGGCTGCTATAACTCTAACATAAACTCTTGCAAAGTCAGTTTATGGATATGTCTCTTGTATGTACAATGATGTCATAAACTACTAGCAAGTTTTTTGGGGTTACCAGATCACAATGTTTGCCTTATGAACTTTTAATTCTGACTTACTTTGCTATTAACTCCCAGATATTGTGCTCATTTGATCACAATGAGATGATGAGATGACTCTGGTCTACAGAATTAAGAAAATGGCTGTAATTGCTGTGTTTGTGTGTGTGTGTGTGTGTGTGTGTGTGTGTGTGTGTGTGTGTGTGTGTGTGTGTGTTTGTTTGTGGGGGGGGCATTAAATACTTACATAATGCATATATGTATATGTCAGAAGAAAAATTCAGACGAGTCACATCTGCTTCAGGTGATGAAAAAGTTCTTTATTAGCAGCTAACCAGATTACACATCATGTTGGCCAAGATGATCTCCTCCTCTGGTCAACTTGTTTACTGACATCAACTTTTATACTGCAAGCAAAACAACTTTTTGTTACATTTCTGACAGTTGACAGTTGGCTATGGAAAATTCCTGTGGTAAACATGTTTATCAAAAATTACCTCAAACCAACAGTTAGTGCAGAATGTTCAAGAAGTACAGAATGTTCAGTTCAACAATGGTAGCTCAAATTTTCCAGGACACACAGCCTGCTTCAGTAAATTAACTCTTACTCGGCCGTGCGTCCTTATCCCAGGCTTCACTAAGCTATAACCAAGTCTCTTTATTCTGAAAAGCAGAAAACAGTTATTATTCAGGTTTATAAGCAATGCTGCATTTTGTTCACAGATGAGGCCCATCTTTGATAGGCATATCCCAACAAATAACATGTTCACTTTACAAGAAGAGGAAAAAGACAAATAACAGTATGTTTTTAAACTTTTCTCTTAACATTTCCCCCCTGAAAACACTTGTGTCTTTTTATTTCAGCAATATATGGTAAAAACTAAGTTTTTCTTTGCATACATTACTTCATTGGCAAGACAAACTTTTAAACTTCAAAAACATTTGCAAAAAGTCACATTTCAATGTATTCACTTTCACCAGTCTGTTGCAATTGCTGGTACATCGTCTTCGTAACAGCAGTATCAACCAGTCTTTGTAGAAGACCTCTGATACAGGGTATACAACAGCAACCACATACCACCACGATAGCCACAGCGACTCCAACGGACACCAGGAAACTGCTGATGAGATAACTCCATTTTCCAAACCACGCTTGTAGAAAGTCTGTAAAGGGATTATTTTCCCCAGAGTTCTCTGCCAATTCTTCGGATAACATCTCCAAACCTTTCAAAGCTCGAGTGATACTTCCGTCAGGCGCAGTGTTGTTTGGAATATACGTACAACAGAAAGTCCCAAACATCCTGCAAACTCCTCCTTCTTTGGCCATGAGCATACCCAACGCAATTCGATTCTGCCATGTCACCTGCGAAGTGGCCTCCAGTTGTTCAGCAATTCCTTTCAATGCATCTTTGGTATAGTTCACAAAACGCTGCTGGTTATAGTAAATGTAGTTGATCCAGTCCACATTCTTATTAGGTTGAATCCAGACAAAGATGGATGTAAAACCAGCTGCTATTTGGTTTATTGCTTTGTATTCATCAGGTACACCTTTTGGTACGCCAATGCTATCGATGTAGACACCGTTATCGAAGGATTGCTTCGGTGCCTCTCTTTTTCTCCTACTCAACCACTTCGGCTTTATTTCAGGTTCTCTTACGAAACTGCTTGCTGGAACTGGGAAAATGTAGAATGGCAGAATTAACTTTACAAGTGCACAAGTTCCCTTCCAGGGAATCGTAAGCCTTGATCTGAGTTTGTTGTCTCCACATAACCACCATACGTCTGCTAAACTGTGAGTTTGGTTCTCCAGAAAAGGATTTTCATTGCCATTCACAGTAACATTGCAATAGTTCTGTCCCATATTGCCATAATTCTTCCCTGTGCCATCTCTGGAAATGCACATATATGAACCTGGATAGGAAATCGCTGCAGGCGGTTTCTCAACTTTGCTTATGACTGGAAAATGCTGAGTTTCATTTTTGCATTTATCTTCAGTTTTGTTGAAGAATAATTTTAACAGACACGTTAGGTTACCTTCATCTTGCATCAATGGGACTGTCGCTAGTTGCTGTTTACCTTCAGCACAAGAAACACAGTTCTCACGATGTGCTTCTCGGGTACTATATCTAACCCAAGATAACCATTCATTATGGTGTATGAATCCCGTCTCGAGCAACAATTGTTCTTCTTCTGTGAAGGCAAAATCTGCTTTACTTGTCGCATTCTTAAGGCTTTGTACTTTAAGTTGGAGGGTCCCCAAAGGATCAGTTCCAATTGGAAGAGACACTCCGATTCCATAAACTCCTGAATCACTTTCTTGTGGTGACACAATGGTTATAGTAATTACTTCGGTACCTTCAAAATGCGCAATGTTTATTCTTTGTTGCCTGCTTTTATCTTTCTCTGGTATCACTGCACCACTTGTTTCCCATCCATTCACATCTGTTGACCACCAAACATTTGACCAGGACGTACAGTCTCTATTGCACAAATATTTTGCACGAGTCAAGAAATCATCATTGTTCCATTTAGAACAGTCCAAAATTCCTTCACAAAGTTTCACCTTAAACACAGTAGTAACAGCTGTTTGCGCTTGTAGCACCACCATTCCTTTTTCTCTTGCAACTGTTCCTTCTTGCATGGACATATTTACTTTTGCCACCAAAATCATCATCATGTAACAGTTCAAGTACCAGTTGAACATGGCCATCCTCCCTAAGGACTACCTTGCGCCGTTGGTTTCTTCACTGGGTTTGAGACGTACCAGCCCCTATTGGGCTAATCCCCCTTTGTAGCCAGACTTTGCGCTCAGAGGTCCGGTGGAGTTTGACCAATATCAATGGCAGAAGGAAAAGTCTTGAGTTTTTTACAGTGGGTGATATGAATCCACAAAGTCCTCTCAGTGATCTTTACAGCCGTAGGTGTCGAGATAAGTACTTGGTATGGGCCTTCCCACCTGGGGGATGACCAATTCTTTCTCTTCACAATTCGGATCCACACCCAGTCCCCGGGTGCCACGCTTAACAAGGTTTCATTTTTGGAATCTGCAAAGGAGTCATTGGTTACAAGAGACTTGACATTTAGCAGTTTCTTCATATAATCCGCTACATCCTCACCCCCCTCACGTTCCGCTGGCAACAATCCTTGCCACTGCGGGACGTAATATGGTCTCCCAAACAAAAGTTCAAATGGTGTAAGTCCTTTGTAGGAGGGTGAGATTCACATATACAGGAGTGCCAAAGGAAGGCACACAGTCCATGATCTATGTGTTTCTGCCATCAGTTTGCGGAGCTTATTCTTCAAGACACCGTTGTGTCTTTCCACCAGTCCAGCTGACTGGGGATGGTAAGCACAGTGGTACTTGAGATCAGTTTGAAACACTTGACCCAACTTCTGAACAATCTGGTTAACAAAATGAGACCCATTATCACTGCAAATGCATCTTGGTAAACCAAATCGGGGAATTATTTCTGTAGTCAAAAGTTTTGCTACTGTTTGTGCATTCGGATGCTTTACTGGAAAAGCTTCTACCCATTTAGAAAAAGCATCAATAATGACTAAACAGAACCTTTGTCCCTCTGAGGGTGTCAATTCAATAAAGTCCATACAGAGTGTGTGGAATGTATATGGAGGGATAGGGAATGCCTGCTGAGACTTTTTAACTCCCCCCTGAGCATGATACTTTGCACACAACAAACAAGATAAACAGAATTGCTTTGCATAAGTTGAAAACCCCTTACACCAAAACACCTTAGACACTATTTGAATCATTGTGTGTACTCCTACATGGGCAGGTCCATGGCTAACCAATGCCGCATACCTAAAAAGGTTTGAGGGTAATACCATTTTGCCATCTGATGCCCTATACAACCCATCCTGTTGAGTAATACCATATTTTACCCAACGACATTTTTCCTTCTGTGTTGTTAATGTTTGCATTACTTTTAGTGTCTCTAAGTCTAAGAGGTGTATGGGCTCTAAATCATTGTCATGTAAAAGCAAATCATTTTCTTGAGCTGCCTTTTTTGCAGCCATATCAGCAAGGGCATTTCCCCTGGAGACAGGATCTTTTCTATTGGTATGTGCGGAACATTTACATATCGCTATCTGAAGTGGTAGTTGCACTGCATCTAACAACTGTAAAATTAAATCTCTGTGATTTATTGGTTTGCCTGTCACAGTATCCATTCCCCTATGCTTCCATTGTTGAGCGAAAGCATGTACAGTGGAGAAAGCATATTGACTATCTGTATAAATTGTCACTTTTTTACCCTCCCCTAAGGTACAAGCTCGAGTCAAAGCCACCAACTCAGCTGTTTGTGCAGAATAAATGTTTGACAATCTTTTCGCCTCCAAAACTTCAGTTTCTGTGGTGACAGCATACCCTACTAGTGTTTTTCCTACAGTGTCTTTCTTTGCTGATCCGTCTACAAGCAAAATGAGATCAGAATCTACCAACAGAATATCCGTTAAATCTGGTCGGGGAAGCACTTTGTCATGAATGCTCTCTAAACAAACGTGTGGAGTACCTTCTTCTGGAGTTGGCAAAAGTGTTGCCGGATTAAGAGTAGTACATCTTTCTATGGTCATATGAGGCTGTGTCAGCAGCACTGTCATACATGACAAATGTCAACTAGGAGATAAAAAGGTTATCTTATCTTGCAAAAGTATCGTAGCAACTGAATGTGCAACCCGCAATTGTAATGGGTGGAACAAAACTAATGGTGCTGAGACTTGTACTGCCATGGCGGCTGCCACTACAGCTTGAACACAATGCGGCAATGCCCTTGCAACAGGATCTAATCTGGAGGAGTAGAAAGCTATCGTTCTCTGTTTATCCCCATGTACTTGTACCAGAACCAAAGTCATATATCCTCCTTTACAATCAACCATTTGTATAAACGGCTTAGAATAGTTGGGAAAACCCAAAACAGAGGATCCTGCTATCAATTGCTTAATTCTATTAAATGCCTGTATTGCCTTATTAGTCCACTGTATATTATTCTTAGCTGCCATGGGAGTGTCATAGATTAGTGCGGTCAATGGCTCTACTTCCTCAGCATAGTTAGGGATCCAACTTCTACAAAAATTAGTCACACCTAAAAAGGACATCATCTCCCGCTTAGTTGTGGGCATAGGTGCCTCAAGAATTGCTTGTTTTCTTTTGTTTTCCAATTGTCTACCTGCCTGCGAAATTAAATAACCCAAGTACTTTACTTGTGCTTTCCACAATTGTAACTTCTCTTTGTTTACCTTATGTCCTTGCTCAGCTAAAAAACTAAGAAGGGCAAGGGTATCCTTTCTACAACTTTCCTGCGTGGGTGAGGCCAATAAAATATCATCTACGTACAACAGGACCTGGCTTCCCTCTGGGGGAACAAACTGAGCTAAATTTGCAGCCATTTCTTGTGTGAATATTGTCGGACTCTCACAATAGCCCTGTGGCAATCTGGTGTAGGTGTATCTTTTACCTTGATAAGTGAATGCAAACCAAAATCTACTCTCCTTATGTAGTGGTATGGAGAAAAAGGCATTGCTTATATCTATGACAGAAAAATATCTGTTCTGAGGTAGTAAATCATTAAGTAATGTATAGGGGTCAGGGACCACCGGTGCTCTTGGGATCACAGCCGAATTAACTGCTTGTAAATCCTGAACCAACCTCCATGACCCATCCGGTTTCTTTACAGGAAACAATGGAGTATTGCAGGGTGAATCTGGGCATTCAACAAGAATTCTTCCCTGTTTTAGCTGCTCAATGACTGGCCCAATTCCTTCCTATGCTTGTTTACTTAGCGGGTATTGGTGCTTACGAGGTCTAAAACCTGACTTTGGACTTAAAAAAACTTCACCTGCTGTTTTCATCAGTCCTACATCCCCTTTACCTTTTGACCATAAATCTACAGGTAAGGCACTTAACGCACTATCTTCCTCTTGAGTTAGAAGGATTTGTCATGCCATTTCTGTTTTGTCATCCCTGAGGTGCACACTTGGTTGTACCCAAGTCACCCAATTTAATCTTTGTACCTGGATCTGTTGATCCTTCAACTGACTTTCGGACATTGTGTCCCAATTCGTTACCTTTTTCGCCAAATTTACCCAATGTGTCCCCACCGCTTTAGTAATTGAAATATGTGGGCTATAACCTGAGCGATATAAAGAACTCATTTCCTTGGTCAAAATACAGGTCACTACTGTATTACCTTGCGTATCCCAAAACATATCATTCAAAATTATCCTTGCACGTTTGTGCTTAAAGAATTCTATCTGGTCCAGGGGCCTTTCTATAGAACATTGTACAATGTAAGTGCGCCACAACCTGTGGTGACCCGCTCCTAGATTTTCTTAAAGCTAGGTTGATCAAATCTGTATCAATCCTCCCCGGGCCATTTGAAATCAAGTCCTGGCTATACCAGTAAAACAAGTCTTGTACTCCCTGTACCACCAAGCCATCCGCTAACCTTTTCGCCTCAATGCCTTTAGGTGTGGGAATTGCCGCTATTCCAAACAAATGCATCAAATCTCTTCCCAGCAAATTAACTGGACAAACTTTCGATATAATTACCCTACATCTAACAGTTTGGTTTGTTTGTGGATCTGTGAACAATAGAGGATGAGACAGTGGTTCCTTATAGATTTTCCCGTTTGCCGCTTTCACAAGGACAAACTCATCTGTTTCGCAGTTCGGAGGCAGAACTGCTGGACCCAAAAGTGTACGCGATGCACCTGAATCACATAAAAACTCCACTTTTTGTCCCTCAACCAAAAACTCTATCATGGGTTTTTGATCTAGATGCATAGCAATACCCAAATTTACCAGGTTTATGACTTCACAGTCACAATCCCGCCCTTCCTTATGAGTGTTCTGACATTCATCGCAGAGAGTGTCTGCCTCATCATCATCACAATAATGAATTTGGCGCCTTCCTTTACTATCATATAGTCATGTGGAGCCCTTGTTCGTAAGCTGTGGGGGATGTTGCCACTCTTCACAGTCGGCAGCGAAGTGCCCACGTCTACCGCATTTAAAACATTCTCCACGTTTTAACCTTCCCTCATATTCCTCTGAATGTCCACCCGGTTCATTTAACGTGTCCCATTTCGGGCCCCCACATTTTTTTATGCCACCACGGCGCCCTTGCCCCCTTTGGTCCTGTACCAAGAATATACCACCATCATCCCCTACTGCTAACACTTGTACTTTCTTTTTCTTTTGTAAATTGAAATGTCGCTCAGCATGCCATGCATATTCAAACAAAGGTTGCAGTCTACATGTTCTATGATCTACCATATGCTTAGTTATAAAACTACTTATCGGAGCCTTACAACCCTTAAGAAAAGCATTTTTCAATTGCTGTTCATACGGACTATCATTGGTCTGATCCTGCGGAATCATCATTCCACAATGGTTATTGAACACTTCTGTCAATCTTACAATATAGTGATCTACAGATTCATCATCATTTTGAATGCACTGATTTATTACTGTCCAATCTGCTCTTGGACGCCACTTATCAGAAATTCTCTTTAACAGATCAGTGACTCGCATGTCTAACACCCCAGAATTATGCTTTAATGTAATGCCGTCATCTGTCTTACATGTCCAATTACCACAAACTAAGTGCCAATCTGGACCCAGGATTTGTCACACTACTTGTTCTACTTCTAAACCATTTAGATGATAACTTAAATGCATACCAACTATGTCCTCAGAAAACTTTTGAAAATTAACCTTGGGATGAGGAATACCATCTGTAGCTCGTTTTATATCCTCTCTAGCCCAGGGACGATAAACTAAAATAGTTGGCTCTTGTCCAACATCCCCTGCTTGTGGGTTTGCAACTTGTATTAAGGGAAGAGCTTCTGAGTAGTCAGAAAGTTTAATGGCCCAATGTCCTTGCCCTGCTGGTCCTGACCTTAACTGCATAGGTTGGTCTACCTGTTGCAAAGCAATCTTGGGTACTACAGGAATTTGCGGGTAAATTGGAGAGGTCACAACATTTCCTTGAGCAGCCAATAACCCACCCTGCTGTACAGATCCCACATCTTCAGACTGATATTGAGGAGGTTCTGCCGGTACGGCAGCAGCAATTTCCCCATACGGTGGGACAGTTGCCTGCCTTTGTACCGCACAAACTGTATGCTCATCCTCCTTATCTAAAAATAAAGCTACTTTTCCACTTGGCACCAGTGATCCCTTTTGATTTATTTTTTCTTTTTCCTGGCACTGCTTTTCTTTTATAGCTCATTTGTTTGCTTCTTCTAACCATTTTTGTGCTTGGGGAAATCCCAATTGTCTTTGCTTCTTAGTTCTAGTTCCCGCATCTCTTTTCAAATCTCTAACCAATTTTGCACAGGCATTCTTATTCAGTGTACCATCAAAATCATATTTCAACTTCCACTTTTTCAAAAATTTAACATTATTTTTGTTTAAACCTTTCATATACTTAGCATCAACATTTAAACAGACATCACTCTCACACTTGCAGCAACTCAAAGCCATGTTTCCCCTAGATTTCTTACTTTAGGACTGTATCAAAGTTATTTTACAGGGCTTATTATAAAATGGGGCTATCTTAACAGGTGATCCTAACAAAATAATCCTAACAAGTAATCCTACCCACCCTTAACTAAAAATAAAACCCTTGTTGACAAGGTTAAATTAAATTAAAAGAAAATTAGGTTTTCATCCTACCTGAACCAGATGAGACTCCGTTTCCCCTTTTCGTTCGGAAACCATCCCTCAGATAGAGATCAGAGAGCGGCCGGCCTCCTCTCAATGACAAATCAGTCGGAGGGCTTTCAGTCGAGGGAATCTTAAGATGAGAAACCCTCACCTGCACAGGTTTTTCGGTCTCTCTGTCGGTCTGATCCGTATCTTCGTAGAGGTTTCCGGTCCGAAGGACCAAAATGTCAGAAGAAAAATTCAGACGAGTCACATCTGCCTCAGGTGATGAAAAAGTTCTTTATTAGCAGCTAACCAGATTACACATCATGTTGGCCAAGATGATCTCCTCCTCTGGTCAACTTGTTTACTGACATCAACTTTTATACTGCAAGCAAAACAACTTTTTGTTACATTTCTGACCGTTGACAGTTGGCTATGGAAAATTCCTGTGGTAAACATGTTTATCAAAAATTACCTCAAACCAACAGTTAGTGCAGAATGTTCAAGAAGTACAGAATGTTCAGTTCAACAATGGTAGCTCAAATTTTCCAGGACACACAGCCTGCTTCAGTAAATTAACTCTTACTCGGCCGTGCGTCCTTATCCCAGGCTTCACTAAGCTATAACCAAGTCTCTTTATTCTGAAAAGCAGAAAACAGTTATTATTCAGGTTTATAAGCAATGCTGCATTTTGTTCACAGATGAGGCCCATCTTTGATAGGCATATCCCAACAAATAACATGTTCACTTTGCAAGAAGAGGAAAAAGACAAATAACAGTATGTTTTAAAAACTTTTTCTCTTAACAGTATATTATGGATGTAACTTATATCCTCCAACAATTACGTATCCTACAACAACTATGAAACATTGGGTGGAGGAATTGTTGTACACAAAAATGTATTAAAAAATATGCACTAATAAATTTGTTCTACCACAGTTATGATACCACAATTAATAAAACCTCAGTGTGTGTGTCTTTGAAGTAAACTTGTAAAGCTTATGGTAGAACATAGTATACGTCTACTAGGCCTATGCTCTATTGCTGGTGTACATGGTGGTGTTCTGCTGCACAGACACCACTGAGTATGTCACTGCTGAGGCATAGCAGCTGAGTAATCACAGGTGCCTGCAGGATTATAAGCTACAGTGATGAGGAAGAGGCCATCGTGGATTACCAGGTATATGAAATATGAAATTGTTTTAACAAATCTGGTTATGGTTTCTTCAAGAATGGTATTCCATTACACTATGAAAGGCCATATATGCAGTACCAACTACAGCTTAACAATAATCATAAATATCAAGACCTGCACGACTTTTCAAGGAATGCCTAGAAATTGTGATGTTGCCTTGGAAAATATGTGACTTGTAGTACATGTCATGCTGTGCAAAAACCTGTCAGAAGTGCAGATTCACATGGTCAGTCAAGGACAAAGAAAAGTAAAACAGAAGTAATGGCACTTAAGCCTTTATTACACGTACCTTTGCACCTTTATATATTTGTACCTAGTGTGCTATTTTTATGAACTGCTGTTCTTCTTTATTGTTATTAATATTTTATTTCTGTTAAGTCAGGGTATTATACACTTTGTTAGCATTTATAATAGATAAAAATGTACAAGGACTACAATAGGTAGGTAAAGACTCACCATCATAAATCATCTAAGTATAATGGCTGCATTGTTATAAATACTATTGTTTGTGCAAATAAGTGTATGAATAATTGTAACTTTGTAGTTAAAATAATGGAATCTAGTTTTATACTTCTAACATGATTTTTGTCTCCTACTAGTATATTTAAATAGAGTTCAGTCAGCATCTATTAAATGGTGCCTCTGTATTTATTAAATTTTTGCCGTGTTTATGCATGCAGTCTAACATCTACCAAAGTATCTCTCCTGTGTTAGTATAATGTTGTAAATACTGCTTCTCCATGCAGTTAATGTAGCATCATGTACTCTGTGCTGGCAGTTATAGCACCTGGTGGCTCTTCTTCTAGCAGAAAAAAAGAAAAGAAATGCATATATTTTATGTTTTCTATTTCTTTATTATTCTTAGAAATTACTGTTTTATGACAGTTTTATGGGTAATCCATTTATTATTGCAACAATCATAACACAGTAAAGTAATTAATAAAAATTAATGAAAGTCCTATTTTATAGGGAGTCACAGTAATAATTTGTTAGATTTTATTCTCATAAGACTATGGACCAGATTTACTAAGTGTACACAACCTGTATTTAAGAACATTCCTACTACATTTTTTGTCCTGTTTATTCACTCAGAAAGATTAGCCTAAGTGTAGACATAGTCTGCACATTGTGATAACCTTTATGAATCCCCCTAAATATTTAAGACTGCAGGAAAATCAGTAAGAAAACTGAAAATAAGAGAAAGAAGGTGGGAGTTGTGCTTGTGTTGTCTGTTCACTCAGAATGGTGCATACTTAGTGCACACAGTGTAGGTGTTCATGAATCTGGCCCTTTGAGTACAATGCCTGCTAGAGTACAATGCTTACTAGGATGTTAGCCATTAGCAATTTTAACATATTGTAGTAATATGGTAAGCAGCATTTGCAATATTACTTATTCAGGGTCTGAGTTGCGTCTTCCAGCCCAAGAATGCTTTTCTACAGATAAGCCACACTTTGTGTTTGAAGTCATGCTATGTCTAGTATTTCACTCGCAGAACTATTTTCTTTTTCACAGCAATATCTGGACACCAACAAAGAAAGAACATTACCTGCAATGAATCGGACAGAAACCCAAAAACAGGCTGCTTTCAGGAATACCCAGGAAAGACATGTTATCTTCAAGAAAATCTCCCGTGACAAGGCAGTAAGTAAGGCTTCATTTTACTTCTTTCAGCAAATGGGGAATATGTGGTCTTGGTCTGCACCTCTAGCATTCAGGCAGGGAACAGGTACAAATATATTTACTTTTTTAACTGGCAAACCATCTTAACACTAGGAAGGTCATCATCAGCTCCAGTTGCATAGAGACATGTAACCTTGACTGCAGCCTAGGTGAACCAAGATGGATTAGTAGTTCAGGTGCTTGATGGCGTAGACAGGGGAGGATAGGCATGCTCATTTTTGGAAGGAAGGGGGGAGTGCTGGTTTGGAACAATCCAATGTCCCATTCCTTTAGGGTAGGAGTGGTGCTGCAAGAGGCAGTTTTGGGGTGGACATTTGACTGCTAAGTCTCTTCACTGGTAACTTTCATTGTGAGTGTACACCCATATCAAAAAAGGCATCATTGATCTCATGGTAATATGTGTTATTCATCCTCAACTCAAGAAGGACTTAGGCCTAAATACATGCACTGTCTTTTGGAGAATGCAGAGAGGGGTATAAAACACTGCTTGGGCTGCCAGGTGTCACCTACACTGGAAATTTCCCATGGTTGGAGAATGAACAGGAACTGCTCTCAGGGAGAGACATAATGGTCAGAAGGCACAGTGGGGGAAAACACTAGGCAGTTCAATAAATGTTGTTCTTTCTAACCAAGACACATGATAAACAATGATGTGTATTAAACCTGCACACTCTTTCTGTCTTTGTGCTAAATATTATTGTAGCGATTTGCCCTTGTGATATCTTATAATATGATAACTTAACTTTGCCTTGTTATGTACATTGTATTTCTTGATTACTGTTTCACCTTGGTTATGTCTGAGAAAAGGAGAGTATCCCTCTAATGAACATCTCAGGATCTTTTAGGTGATTCTTAACCCATATCTCATGTGGCTTGTAAACACTTCCCTCTCACCTCCTGGTCTCATTGGCTTGTCTGCAGCTTTACAGGGTAGCTGTGTGCTAAGAACAACTTTTCATTGTGTCAGCATACATTTTCTTCTCTATGAAATGAGGCTGACATTGCTGATTATAAATAAAATGCGATATCACTGTTTCTTTTTGTGACGTTTATATGGTATTTACCCTTCTCACAACCCATACTCTTTATGAACATATCTCACTGATTCTTATATTTTTTTATTAATTTTATTTGACATTTGTTAACCAGGAATGTCTGACTGAGCTACAGATATTCAGCAAATGCCCGAGGAGAAAAGCTCTCCAATAAAAAAAAAAAAAACAAATTATAATTATAATTTCAAAACAGAAAAGATAAAAAATGTACCATTCCTTAGAGTACAGCTTAAGATATTAGTGGAGGCTTAGGTACAGAAGAAAAAGTTGCAAACAATAAAGTTATAACAACAAAAAGCAAACAATCAATATAAAAGTTCTAAGATTATAGCAAATCTACAATACAATACAATAGTTCTTAGTTGCATTATAATTCAGACTTTTGTCCATAAAAGGCCATGTAGCGAGTTTGCACCATTGCATTTTCCCATCCAACTTCACTCATAAAACAAATTTTACAGGCTCAAGTAGCTCATTAACTACACAGCCACTGAGTTATCGATCACAGCCGAATGAGCAGCTCATGCATGCATGCAACACGGGAAAGGTAACACAGCTGACAAAGTACTTATGGGGGAAGCAAGACTCAAAATAAATATCCTTATACAAAACAACTCATTTTATTGTTGTAGTACCTTGGACATTCATTGATTAATTCTAGCTTGGTCTGGTATGCAGTGTTTCAGTGCCCTCTGAAGCACCTGCAATTAATATCTAGTACAAACTGATTTTCATCCCTCTACCCTTATTGCTATTTCTGCATGCTCTGCATCTAGAAAGTGCTTAGCTGTTACACTCTATACATTTTTTTGTATTGCTTCTGCGGCTGTTCTCTTTTGATTACTTAACACACTGCTACAATATTTAACTGCTTAACCACAGGCGACAAGTTATACAGGCACCTGTAGACAAGGACAGATTAGAAAACTTTAGGGATAGCTGTTTTTAGTACAGTAAATATAATAATAATACACTAAGTATGTTGAAGTGTGTGGTCCAGTGAATAGAATTGTTCCCTTAGAACAAGAGGATCTGCGGTCCAGTTCTCAGCTAGGAAGCCTTCTCTTTGGAGTCTGCAGGTCTTCCTTTTGTGTGCTTAGGTTTCTTCTACGTACTCCAGTTTCTTGCCACACAGCAACATGCTATACCTACTAGTGAGGGTAGAGACTGTGGAGAAAAGTAATTGACCCTCTTTTTTTTGCTGAGTTAATAATTTGGTTTCACAGGATGAGTGTGCGTAAATAAGAGCAGCTTCGTTGAAGGTTGGATGTCGGGCTGGCACCGTAAAAATCTACTGTCAATCATTAGCAGACCAGAGTTCTGCTGTGGCGACCCCTAACCGGGAAAAGCTGAAAGAAGAACAACAAAATGGACTCCAGTTTCTTGCCACATTTCAAAACATGCTGTGGATGGATTAGTGACTCTAAGTTGTCTATAGTGTGTGTGTGTGTGTGTGTGTGTGTGTGTGTGTGTGTGTGTGTGTGTGTGTGTGTGTGTGTGTGTGTATGCGTGCATGTACTTTTTTGGTACCTCATTGACTTGGATGAAAGAAAATGGCTGTGCACTGTAGTGCTTTTTTTTTCATTTTTCTCTCACTGTAGTGTGCCTATACAGTTGGTATGTAGCTATGAGGGTGAAGACCCCCACCATGGTGTGTGTGAGGGGAGGGACTTGCCTCCTTGGAAAAATATTTTTTTTGTGTTTTTATGTGTTTGAATTATGCTTCTCAGTGTATAAAGATTATTATACAATGACCCCCCCATTAATATTCCAAAACATGCATGCTGATTGGTCAGCGTGCACATTGTAAATCAGACTTACACTAATGGAAGAAGGTCTGGTCGCCCGGGCTTTTTCCATTAGTATGTCTTTTTTTACACACTGTCTCGCTATGTTAAAAGGGTTTAACATAGCGAGACAGCTTTGAAAAAAGCAACGGTGATTCTCTGTTGCTTTTTTTAAAGCTGTCTCGCTATGTTAAACTCCTTTAACATAGCGAGACAGTTTGTAAAAAGCAACAGAGATCTTGCTTTCTCTGTTGCTTCCACCCACAGCTCTGATGTACTGCGTAAGCATCAGTACTGCCGCAGAATACCAGACAGCTGTGGAAGGGCAGCAAAGAGGCATTATACAATGCCATTATTTAAGAAAAGTAATTATTTTTTTCTTAAATAATGTCATAGTATAATAGCAATAACTTATGCCTGGGTGTGGGTAATGCTGGATTTACTCATGGTTGTCTTTGTTTGGCCACTCGGGCTTCGCCCTCATGACCAAACCACACCAACCGTGGGTAAATCCAGCATTACCCACACCCAGGCATGGGTTATTGCTGTAGTGAAGTATGACTCATTTCTAGGGTAAGTTGATGGAACATAGGGAAACTATGAGGTAAGCAATTGCATCTGTTGCTCAGAGCAACCAGTGCCACTTTCTTAACCACAAAATGCTATGTGAAGCAGATGCTTCAGTCTTTAGGGTCAGTTTTCTTTTTGAGGTATTTGTAAAAGTACTGTCAGGGCACCATTTAACGCTGTGGCCAGTATTAATACGCATTGTCAATGTCAATAATATTTGTAAATTAATTTTTTTAACTAAGATTGGGGATCCTAATGAGTTTTAAATACTGGTCTTAGCATGTGGCTAACTATATCATTGTCAAATATATCAGTGGTAAACAATCATAATGTGGTTAGTTTTGGGGACAGAGTTAATGAAGTATAATGTTTGTGAAGGCAAAGGGAACCTACTTGATCATTGTTAACTGAACATCTTTATGGCTTGTTGGAGGGGACAATATATCTCTCTAAGAACATCAGATTGAAATATATTATTATAGCCTTAATGTTTTTCACTTTGATCATAGTTAAACATCAGAGGAGTAGACAGCCAGAAAAATGCTATCTTTGTAGGGATGAAAGGCAGCATGATATGAAGGGAAGGGGCATTATAGTTAGTTGATGGTTATTAAAAAAATCATCAATATGGGAGAGGCAAACATGTGCCTGAGAGCAACAAGTTAAAATATAGTACAATTGCCATTATTTCTTTTACTTCGATCAGAGTCAAGCATATTCAAAAAGTGGTTATCTTTGGATATGAAACACAGTCTGTGTATACAAAAAGAAGAAATATTTTATTTACTTAATCCTTGTTAAACAATAATCAATATAGCTTGTAAGTTAGGAGTGGTGCACAAGTTTGACAGCAGCAGGTTGTTGCACATTACTGTAGTCATTAAATCTTTCACTTTGATCATTTCAAACAATAGAGATGTAATTAAGAAAGTAATTGTATTTGGGTGGGGATAGGCTTCATCTGAAAGCAAGGAATTTTGCATTTACTTCATCACTTAAATAACTGCCAGTAGAGCGGACCAAGGTGAAATACATTATTGTGACCATTATTTATCTCACTTGATAGCAGTCAGACATAAATCAGAAAATGGCTGTTTTGGGGGTACAGTGCTAGAATGTTTGGTAGGCAGTGGGCATTAAATTTACTTCTTTACTGATAAATGACCATTGATATGACATGTCTGGAATATAATGAATATGTAACACTTGTTTTGGCAGTCATATTTTAACTTTGTCATTTGAATTTCACATTTCTGTTGTTTATGTGAAGCTTGTAATTCAATGTATCAGGGCAGTGGGCAGCAAATTGAAGTACTTTATTGTGGTCTTCATTTATTTCAGTTTAACTACAGTGAAACAACAGAGTACAGTTAGAAAACACCTATCTTTGGGAAATGAGAGGCAGGCTATGTGTGTGAAGACTAGGAACACTGCACTTGGTTTCCACTATAAAACAGCCATTAATATGGTTTATTAGTGAGGAGCAGTTTACTGTGTGGGAGCAACAGTTTGAAATGTATTACTATGACTATTATTTTGTTTACCTTGATTACAGACATCCAGAGGGGTATACAGTCAGAAAGCAGATGCATTTAGGGATGGGAAAACAACCCATGTATGAACATTTTTTTAACACTGCTGTCACTTGCCCACAATTAATCAGTTACAGATGTTGCTTTTCAGGATGGTGTGGATTTGTATGCTTGGGAGAGCTGCATGTGAACAAATAGTCATAAAAGCTTTTATTTTTTGACAAATTATGTAGCTTCTTTACAGTTAAGGGAGTGTGCCTTATCAAAAGGGGCAGATTCCTCTGGGACAGTGTATGTGTAAAAGGAACTGAAACTAGAGTTTGTAATATTTTAGAAATACAATGAATATGTAACCCATGTTTTGGCATTTGCATTTTAATTTGTCATTATGATTTCCCAGCATTTCTGTAGCTTATGTGCAGCTAGTAACTGAATATGCAGGTTAGTTGTCTAAAACATTAGTAGAACATTTCAGACTGGTTCATACATATAAAATAAAAAAATCAAAATGTCCAGAAAGACAGAAATACAAACCTTATTCAAGCCCTGGTGCTGTGGCACAGCTGGCTTCAAAGTGGCATCTAAACTAATACCAAGTGAAATCACCATTTAAATAGTATTTGAAATAGATGGCGTCAAGTCCATTAACTTGATATCTCCATTTAAAGGAGAAGCACAAGTTGAAATGTACACATTTATGCACTACTGTTTATAAACGATGACCACACTTCTTGAGTCTGGCTTTCTGGAATAAGACTACTGAGTATGAGGACAAACTTGCATTACAGAATATTTAAAAATATTTACAGTTACTTCCCCTCTACTTGCAACTTAAAATGTAAAACTTCAAAGTATTTGTTAGATCCTAAAACATAAAGTTATCTATAACTCCAGTATGATATTCATGCACTTCCACTGTACTTAGCATGTTCTTGGAATGAATGTCATGCAGGCGCTGCTTTATTCTCACAAGTATTAAGTAATGAGTATTTTGTGTGTGTGCGTATGTGTGTGCATGTGTGTCTGCCTGCCTGCCTGTGTATATATAAGCATATGCTAGGTGGCAGGTGTAGACTGTATTAAACCTGTGTTTGTGGTTTCCATGGTATGGCTAATACACACCACAGAAACTGAAAGAATATATATGTTCATACTGGCAGTTATTACATGGAAAACCGACTTTAGAAACAGACCACGAATTTTGAGACAACCCTAGATTTTAAAGAAAATTAATCCCTGAAAAAGGAAAGCACTAGACCAGGTTACAAATGTTTGATTGCAGCATCAAAAGTTAGATTGTGCATGTTGTCCTTAACACAATTGTGTAGTCTGCCTGAGAACGATGTATAGATGGTCACAAAAAGGATAGCCTTATTTTTTTTACCAATTGAATGTTGCAGTGCAGGACACCAGAAAGCCCATTGTATCCTCCTTCACCTCAATGTATGTAACTACACTTTTATTGTGGTATTAGCCCAGTGCTGGGTTTTTATGGTATACTTGGCCTTATCTGTAGTAATGTGCTTTGTAGGCATCATCTCACCATAACACAAGGACTTGAGAAAATTGAGAGGATACATACTACCTGCTTACAAACAAATGTTAGCTGTTGTGACTTTTCCTAAACAAATGACTAAGAACAATTTAGTTACTTTGTCAGGGTGTTATCTAAATAATGCACATATAAAACACAATCCTTATCAGAATTCTTCTTCTTCTTTCGGCTTTATCCCGGTTAGGGGTCACCACAGCGGATCACCTGTCCGCACATTGAATGGCAGTGGAGTTTTACGGTGTCGAGTTGCCAGCCCGGCGCCCAACCTTCCACAGAAGGCACACTCACACGCATACCTAGGGCCAATTTAGAGTGTCCAATCCACCTGCAGCATGTCTTTGGGATGTGGGAGGAAACCGGAGCACCCGGAGGAAACCCACGCGACCACAGGGAGGACATGCAGACTCCGCACAGAAGGCACCCCAGCCGAGGATCGAACCGGAGAACCTCTTGCTGTGAGGCAGCAATGCTAACCACTGCACCACCGTGGCCGCCCACAATCCTTATCAGAATACATTCCAAAAATAAAATGATTGTCAAATGAAAATCAAATTAGTACTCAAGGGAGTATAATGTGCCACATTGTTGTGCCTCTTTTCAGCAGAAATTTCCTCTGCTCATAAAAACAGCATATAAGAAAATATAAAACTGAATGTCCAGATTAGCTGTCCAAAAATACTCAAACATGTCATACTTTTTCAGAGATATGGCCCTTCATTGATAGGCATCCTCAGAAGGTCACCATGACTAGAGGCTGCCAAGTAGCATTATACTCAGTTTCCATTACTGCTGGATAGAAAACTTGTACTGTGTGTTTGTGTGTACCTGGAATGAAAGATAAGTGCAACAAGCTTATACACACTAAATCTGATCTCCCATATGTCTAGTGCCCTGAAATGCTACAGAGAGCATGACAGTGGTACTGGGTAATTCAAAACCAACCATGCTAAAGCATTAAGCAGATCAGAACCATAGCTTGCTCATCTGGTATCATGTGCAGGTTTGCAGACTAGCATTGATAAAAACAACACTGATCCAAACCACGACTGTGGTACAAAAATTGAACAACAAGGCAGGAAAGTTTGAAACTTTTATTCTTTTCTCTCACTGTCTAGCGCTTCGGTGTAACCAGCTTTAAAGAGTATCAAACAGTTACAAACATAAGAACACATATTTATATGCACACCACGCTTAATTAACAACAATTAATCAATAAAATAATTAAAATTTAAAGCAGACATTTCCAATTTAGATCATAATTGAGACCATTAGGTACAAGAGTCTTATACTTTAAAATGTAAATACTTTCTTTGTACCTCAACTTTTGTTTTAACAAATTTTCATCTCCACAGAAACAATCCACTGTCTCTAAAACAGTACCCTTTAATTTCGAAACATCGCTATCATGAAACATTTTAAAATGTAAAGAAATTGTTTTATCTTCCCTTCTGTTCCTAACATCTCTCAAATGCTCCATGAATCTGACACGGAATTCTCTCTTTGTCTCCCCTACATAAAATAGGGCACAGGGGCATCTCAACGCATAAATAACCCCTTTACTTCTACAAGAATATACATCCCTAGGTTCAAATCTGAGTCCATTTATATCATCAAAAGTTTTTACAACATGCCTACAAACATTACACTTATTACAACTTAAAGTCCCTTTTGAGATCAAAAAATTAGGTATGTCCACTAATGGTAGATTAAATTTACCATGTACCACCATATCCTTCAAATTCCTACCCCTTCTATATGAAAAAAGGGGCTTATGTGGTAAAATATTAGCCAAAAACCTGTCTTCTAATAAATAGTTCCAATAATATTCCACTAAAGACCTCATTTCGTTACTTTTGATGTTATATACTGTCATATAATATATTGTGTCTACATTATCTTGGATAATATGCTCACCGACAAGAGTCGGTGAGCCATACAAACCTGGTCTACTTCTTCTCCTACTAGTGGCTTTATGTAACTTTTCCCAAACTTTAATTTCAGCCTCTTTCAAAATAGCAGGGTTATAGCCCCTATTCAAGAACATGCTTTTAGTCTGTTCTAGCTCCCTCTCTAACACATCCATATCACTACATAAGTTTGAAATACGGTATAGCTCCCCATATGGTAAAGCTTTCAAAACATGGGGAGGATGGCAACTGGAAGCATGGAGGTACTGATTCCCATCCGTAAATTTCCTATGAACAGTATAGGAAATACTACCATTCAAATTCCCTTCCAGAGCCAAATCTAAATATATTACCTTACTCCCCTTTTGTAGTCCATCAAATGATAGACCAAATGGATTATCATGCATCTGTGAAACAAAACAATCCACATAATCTAAACCTCCATCACACACAAAAATTAAATCATCTATGTATCGAAAATAAAAATCAACATATTGTTTCATAAAATTTAACTTAAATAAAAATTGAGTTTCAAAAAAAGACATAAAAAGATTAGCATACATGGGGGCAAATGCTGCCCCCATGGCTGTACCTTGTCGTTGTCTAAACAAATCATTATTAAAATGAAAAAAATTATTTTTCAAACAAAAATTAATCATATCCACTACAAAACTAACAAAAGGGCTGTTGCCCAAAAAATGATGGATGGCTCTTAGACCATCTATATGTTTAATGGAGGTATACAAACTCCTTACATCAAGTACCAGAAACATTTTTTTCTCATTCCATATTAAAGGGGAGATTTTTCTCAACAAATCCGAACTATCCTGGATGTAAACAGGAGAAGCTTTAACATAAGGCAATAAAATTCTATGCAATAATAAGCCCATATTATGTAAAAAATATTTACAAGCTGAAATAATGGACCTACCCGGAGGCTCTGTCATGTTTTTGTGTATTTTCGGCAGACAGAAAAAGAAAGCTACTTCACTATTACAATTGACCAACTTATCCCTAACATCTTTTTCAGTAAAGAGGCCTTTACGAACATAACTATCAAGTTTTTGTTCATATTCGACCACTGCTTTTTTATAATCCCCAATATTACACCTTTCATATACCTCAACATTATTCAAATGCTGCATACACATATTAAAATACTGAACTGCATTCATAACTACAATTTTATTCCCTTTATCTGAAGGCTTTATTACTATATCTTTCCTTTTTTCCAAAGACTTTAATGCCTTCCATTCTTTCAAGGTTAAATTATACCTAATATCATTTTTATTTAACAACACGGACTCACAGATATTCTCACCTCCAAATCCTAACATTGCCCCAAATTGTGAGACACGTGGATTGTCAAAAGGAGGTATAAACTTATTCAAAGAGGGAATACATGTCACATCAATAGCATTTGTTACATCGCACGGCGTGATATCCCCTATACCATCAACATCCATTGCCTCTGTTACATCCAAACAAGAGAAAAAACTTTCATCAGATTCATGGCTCATGGAATCACTTCTAACATCATCATTAACTTCCACAATTTTAGCGAAATGATTTTTTTAAAAAAATTTTCTTAAAAATCTAAACATTTCCTGCCTAACCACATGTGCCCTTGGCAAGACAGTGGGCACAAACTTCAGTCCCAAATTTAAAACAGAAATTTGCTCCTGTGATAAATTACAACATGAAAGATTTACAAGTAAACCCTTAGTATTACAAGACTCACCGTTTGAATTTTTTGTTGAAATAATGTCCTTTATATTGTCTTTGCTTATAATCCCCCCTATAGTCCTTCCCCATGTCACCAAAGTTTTGTTCAGTATTCCTTGTCCGTTTCTGTCCCTGTCAATCCTGTTGATATGACTGAAGATGTTCTTGGTTCCGAAAAGTACGTGCATGTTCTACTGGTCTTCCCGGTTGTGGCAGCACTGGAAACTCATCGCTCACGTCAGTCTCGTAACGACTCTCATCCCCGGAAGAAACAAAAGAAGCAGAGGCGCTTCTTTTAAACTTAACATGATGACGTTTCCGGTTACCTGTCTTCCGGTTGGCTGAATAAGTGAAAGCAAGTCCCGCATCATACTCGTAAATGTCCCTTTTTAATTTGGACTTTTTTTGTTCTACCAGCTCGGCTTCCAACAGAATCAGATTTTTATTAGTTCTGTCCAAGAAGCTCTTAATGCCTTGAGCCCCCAAAGAGTTACTAATGGATTGAGACAGAACAGCCAACTCTTGTTTCAGTTTTTTATGTTTAATCTGGTCCCTCTCCAATAAAATGTGCAAGCAATCTGTTACACATTTATGTGCTGCCTGGAACCAATGTTCTTTAAACTGTTTATCCAATGGACAATTCAGGTCAAAAGGAGTACTAGGACTCTTGACAAACCTTAGACCCTTAGGAGTAATGTCCAAATCTACATATCTTTGCAAGCCCAAAATGTTAAAATATGTTTTAGATTCTTTTTCCAACAGTCTTTCATATTTCTCACATTGCTCTCTCATATCCAAAGGTGTAACATTCGCAGTCTGTGCCACAGAATTGAAAGGGTCGGGCATTCTCTTTGCTCTTTCCCTAACAAAAACATCAAATAATGGACCCACAGGTGTATCCAATAAATGATTTTCGGGCACCATACCCGAAATCTGAGAAGAACCATTCAAATATTGCTCCATAGTCCTTTGGGAGTCCCCCTGAGCTCCTGCCAAACCATTAGCATTGGCATTCAATAAAACACCTGGTTCTTCCCGAAACACACGAGGAACATCACGATTGGGGTCAGAAGCCATCCCCTAAGGCACAAAAAACAACCTCCTTCTGGTCACTCTTCACTGATAAAAACAACACTGACCCAAACCACTGACTGTGGTACAAAAATTGAATAACAAGGCAGGAAAGTTTGAAACTTTTATTCTTTTATTTAATTCAGAACCAACCAGCTTGCTACAGATCTCCCACCATACCCCAAGATTCTCACTACACCTTTCTAAACATACTGGAAAATATTAAGATAGAACCAAACACCCTAATACTGGGTGATTTTAACTACCCTGCCATTAACTGGGAAAACTACTCATGTCCCAACACCTTTGCGCAACGGTTCTTGGAATTCATAAATTCCAACACCCTGGATCAACTAATCCATAGTCCCACCAGGGGCTCCAATATCCTAGACCTGGTCATTACCAACATGGGAAATCAATGCTCCATACCTATGGTCACCCCCTCGTTAGTCAGGTCTGACCATAAGCTAATCACCCTTAACATCCACATCCCACCCCCCCCCCAGTAAAGAAACCACCATAAAAAACTTCTCCAAAGCCAACTTCATGCTACTCAAGTCAGAAGTGGCAAACTTCATGACACCCATGCAGGCGGGAACTGAAAGTTCAACTGCTGAATCCTACACTAAGGCACTGTACGAGCACATCCACTCATGCATGAATCATGCCATCCCAAATAGAACCAAAATGCTCTCATCCAAAAAAGGAAGCCAATCTGGTGGTCCCCTGCCATAAACAAACTTTACAACAAAAGGAAGAAACTTTTGCAGAAAAGAGGAAAATCCCAGGATGCAAAAACTCCCTTACTAGCCTCAGTAAGAAACTGAGATGCCTCATAAAATCCTCCAAAGCTAGTTATGAAAATAAAATTGCCAAAGATTCCAAAGACAACCACAAAGCATTCTATAACTATGTCAAGAATCTAAATGGCAATGCTCAGATCTGCTCTGAGCTAAAACAGAATGGCATTAAATATACTGATCCGAAGGATATTGCCAATATCCTGGCAGATCGATTCAGTGCCAACTTCACCCCTCTCACCCCTAAATGGCCCATCTCAATACCGGAAGATTGCCAAATTCCAGTAATAACGGCCACACAGGTACAAAAGCACTCTCTAAAGCCAAGAATACAGCATCCATGGGACCAGATGACATCCCGGGCTGTGTACTACATGAACTACAATATGAACTGGCACCTCACCTAAGTGTCATGTTTAATCATAGCCTCACCTCAGGTTTCGTGCCCACTGAGTAGCGCAGAGCTACAGTTATCCCAATCCACAAGGGGATCCACCTTGGATCCCGGAAACTACCGTCCCATCAGTCTGACAAGCCTTATCTGCAAGGCCATGGAGCATATTATCATGGAACTTATAAACAAAGACATTGGCAACCTTCAAACACTGGACCCCACCCAGTTTGGGTTTGTGAAGGGCCGATCTTGTCTCCTGAACCTGATTGACTTCTTTGAATCAGTCTCCAGAGCCATGGACAAGGGTAAGGTGGTCCACACAGCCTATCTAGACCTTGCCAAGGCCTTTGACACCATCCCCACTCTGGAATCATAGATAAACTTACTAAGTTGGGCATTAATCCCTATGTCACCCAATGGGTTGCTAAATGTCTTACTGATAGAACCCACACTGTAAAAGTAGCCGACTCCAAATCCAGCTCCAGACAAGTGGAGTACCTCAGGGTTCAGTCCTGGGGCTGCTCTTGTTTGGCATCTACTTCTCTGAAGTACAGGTCAACACTAAGGGACTCTGGCTAACAAAGTTTGCAGATGACTGCAAACTGGGAGCCATTATTGAATCCCCAAATGATGTGGATACTCTACAAAAGGGCCTTACAGAAACAGATGCTTGGTGCCAGAGCCATGGGCTCAAGCTCAATGCCAAGAAATGTATTGTTATCCCCTTTGGGAAAAACATGTATCCATGAATTACCATATAGGTGGCAGTACACTAAACACAGAAAGTGTGATAAGAGACTTAGGGACACAGGTGGACAGTGGTCTCACCTTCGATAACCACATCGCCACAACAGTCAGGAAATCCTTCTATGTGGCACACCTCATCACGAAGGGCTTTTCATCCAGAAAAAAGGAGGTCATTGTCCCACTGTACTCATCCCTCATTAGACCCATTATAGAATACAACGCCCCATTTGGTATGTACCTCTCAAGACATCTGCAACAACTGGAAAGGCCTCAGAAATACCTCACTAAAAGAATCACAGGCCTAAAGCAGATGCCCTACACTGACCGACTTAAAAAACTCCAGCTATACTCTGTCGCATATCGTCTACTCAGAGGCGAACTCTGCTTAACATACAAGGCCATGTCAAACCCAGAGCTGTTGGACATGCTACACTTAAAGAAATCCCAATCCCTCAGAACTCTGCTTAACATACAAGGCCATGTCAAACCCAGAGCTGTTGGACATGCTACACTTAAAGAAATCCCAATCCCTCAGAGCTACACGCTCCAGGGATCTAAACCTTGTCATCACAATAAACAAAACATGCTGGAGGGATAGGTTCCTGACCCAGAGACTCCCCAGACTCTGGAATAGATTGCCCATACATGTCAAGCAGAGTGCCTCTTTGGACCTCTTCAAGAGGAACCTTGACGATTGGATGGGAGAAAGGAAATTCACCCCAGGGATCACGTCAGTCGCCCTACTAGACAGGGGTCCAGGAAAGTAAATAATGTGGGAAGAAATAGCCAGGGAATTGTTATGGCTAGGCTTGTATAGGCCCTAGGGCTGATAGCCTAGTACCAACCTATGAACCTATGAACCTATGAACCATGCTAAAGCATTAAGCAGATCAGAACCATAGCTTGCTCATCTGGTATCATATGCAGGCTTGCAGACTAGCATTGTTCCTCTCAAAACTGAGAATCCAAAAAATACTCTAACACACCTGTAAAACTGTGATAAGCAGCTTGCTACAGTTATTAAACACGCACTGAACACTTCAGCTGTCACCACAAATACAGCATCACATTCATTTATGAAGCTGCCATATCCTTTTGGCTTCTTAGCTGAAAACAATATTGGTACTACCCTGCTGCAAGCTCAGCACCTGCTAGCCACCCCCCTGACAGCTTGCACCCCAGGCAGACAGCCGCTTCACCCACTCTAGCTAATGATCTGAAGGACTGAAGCACATTTACATTAAACAACTACTTACAGAAAATGTAAAACATCATTTTTCTCCAGCAGGATTTTGCTCACATGGTGATCATTAGTGTTTCCTCTAAAATGCAAAGCACTTTCTTGCTCTCCACTTCATTTTTATTTTATATTATTTTGCATGTGTTTACTGGGTTTAGTCAAAATCTAGTTTCAGCGAAGGCCTGGGGAGAAAAGCTCCAATGTATTTTAAACATTTTTAAGTAGACATTCAGTAATTGCATGAGCAGACATAAAGTAATATACAATAACAATTGCACACTCATTTGCTAATTAGATTATATTAATACAAAATAAAGACAACTATTAGAGTATAAAGGTGCTTATACATTAGTACATGATGAACAATGAGCATTTGAAGAGGTGTATTATGGGTTTGTCAAACAGGTAATTGATCTTGTGGTTAATGCTTAAAATTAAAAAAATGGATGTGTGGGAAAGAACTTGATAGGTAGAAAATGTTAATATTGTAGTTAAGAGGTGGGATTTTAAGCAGTTTCAGAGGCAATTATATATGGCTATCATTAGGTTCATACTAGAAGTGTAGAGGTGGGGTGGTGTCCTGAGTCACAAAATGGAGATGCTTGTAAGACTAGGAAGGTATTGGTGAAGACTGGTTGCAGGGCATAGGATTCTGAGTGAAGAGAAACGGTTTGGCGATATGGCAAGCTGAAGGTGACAGTGACATTTATCCTGGAGGTATACAAGAGCAGATCCATTAATTTGATAGGTGAAGTTTACTTGTATTTTAAATGAGTTTGCATTCTGAGTGGATTTCAGTGGTAGTGAGATGTGGTTCCATAGTTCTGCTACACTATTTGCATATGGAGAGTGTCACCTGCAGTATTAGATGATTTGATCATAATGATTACTGATATTTCTGTAGAACATAACATTCTTTTGAGGAGTAAAGCTTTATTAAGCTGTTAAGGGCGGGGTAATTTTCTAGCTTACAGAGAAGTCTGTATTATAGGTAGTTGAGAAAAAGCCAGGGGATGTGATACTTCTAACCAGTTTAATTCTCTGAGGGCTAGGCAGTGGTGTGTTCTGTTGTTATAGTTTACTGCAAGCTTGGCTATTTTATTATAACATTGCTTAAGTTTGTACAGCTGTGAGACTTGAAGGTTACTGAAGGGTAAGGTGGCATTATGAAAGCAGAGGTTATACATCTTCTGGCTGTGTCAGTGAGGTAGGTTTTTACTCTGTATAATGTACCTAGTATGTCTTGTAGTGTTCAACAGTTGCTGAGACATGATAAGGGTCCACTTTAGCCATAACAAGTTTTGTACTGCATTTAGGTCCATTATATATGGGGTACTGTACCAGCCTAACTGTAGCAGATCTAATTTTCCAAGGTGTGGAGGGATGTCTCACGTTAGTAAAATTTGAAGCATGTTCATAAGAGGCGATCAGATTTCACTTTAACATATCTTATTTCCTTCTCTCATACAGCTAACTGTGTATTTGGGCAAGAGGGACTACATTGACCATGTAGACTCGGTCGACCCTGTAGGTAAGTAGCTTAGCATCACCTTAATCTTCTGATCAAAGTTTGAATTGCAGTATTACTTCTAGCCTGAGAGGAATAATGCAGGGGAAGTCAACGGTCTTCTTAATGCTTCAGTAAGAAATAAAATCTATCATCTTGAATCCAGACTTACCACTGAGGAGATAGTGCACATAAATCTAGAAGAAATAAATCCATATCAGAATTGGTCATAGCATTATATGAGTGTTGTTTGAGAAACTTAAGTGCCTGGTTAGCTGAGTTCAAAGATATTATCTGTAAATTCCATCTCTTTATGCATCTCTCTGCCATGTGTTTGGAGTGTAGTAGTGATAAGGACTATGTGGTGCTGACTAGTTCATATTTTTATTTAGTTGTTTTCTTTTTTTTTATTAATGACTTACCTTCAGAATGTGGTCACACAACACTGATCCTACCTGCTGACAATACAGCAGTGTCCCTAAATTCCTGATATATAGCAGTGATTCAGCATAACGATTCTACAACACTGATCGTGTTCTCTGACAGTACAGCAGGGATCCTTCATGCTCTCTGTACTGTAGTGATTGTCTGCTGCCAGTGTATTAGTGACCCTATATGCAGACAGCACAGCAGGACTCCTTCAAGCCAACAGTACAAATGGTACTGGACATGCCAGCAGTACAGCAAAGCGCCTATGTATTGCTTGTGCAGTGGGTAGGGATCAGAGTTCTCAGCTTTTACTAACAGAATTTAGAACACAGTAAAAAATAACTAGGGAAAATGCCCCAAATTAGGGACACATTTTAAATGTTGGTGCTATTGTCTTAGTAATTCCCAAAATTGTTTCCAACTTTAGGAGGAATGGAAAAAAACTTTGAGAAATATCAGGAGTATCCCTACAAAACAGGAACAGTTGAGAGGTGTGGTGGGGTATCTCTGGGGATCCTACATCCTAACACTTTAGTGGTGACTCTGCATGAAAACACTACAGCACTGATTCTACTGGCTGACTGTACAGCAGCGATCCTGTGCTGACAGTACACTAGTGACCCAATGTGAAGAAAGTACAGCAGGAATCCTTCAAGCCAACAGTATAGCAGGGATTGTATGTGCCACCAGTTTAGTAATGTTCCTACATGCTGACACTGTAGCAGGGATCCTACATCTTGTCAGTTCAGCAGTGATGCTATAGGCTGACAGCATAGCAATGATCTTGTGCTGAGAGCAGCAGTGATCCAACATGATGTCAGAGGAGCACTGATTCTGCAGGTTAACAAAACAACAGTAGTGAGCATTATCTGTGCAGCTTACTGTACAACACCAAATCAAAGAAAAACATAGGCTCACGCAGTGTAGCATTCAGGGCCCCAAGATCCCAGTACTCCAATAAATAAGAAATAGCAGTCTATAATATAAACCACCAAATCACACAAAGAACATTACAAAACATGGAAATTTGAATTGATGTGCAATTTATTAACTAAAGTGTAAAACAAATCAAAGTTAAGAGCTTTCATCCCTATAACAAAAAATGGACTACTTCAGAACTAATTTTGCCAAGAACATCACATCTACATAACTATTGGTATAATCATATGATGTAATAAAAAAATCCCCAAATGTAACGAACCATTAAATCAAGGTTCAGTAAGTGGGGGGATGCAGGGGAAAGAAAAAAGGAAAAAGTGTGAATTACAGAGACAACAGAGGTGCTATGAGTTACTGTTGAATCAGAATATTATTTCTTCCTATGGAGGTATTTTGTTAAGTTGTAGAGGTTTTAATGTATTCAATTACAGTCATTTGAAGGTCGACAAAAATTATTTTCAATTATATGAGAAAGGTTTTAAATTTATACCACAGAAAAATACTGACATAGCAGAACTATTGGTAGATTTAAAGATATATATATATATATATATATATATATATATATATATATATATATATATATATATATATATATATATATATATATATATATATATATATATATATATAAGAAAGTTAAATTTAGCTATATACCATAATGAAGAAAAAAAACAAAACCTTTAGAAAACAATTTACAGATACATAAAAAAGGCATTTTTAATCCTTTTTTAAATAATACAGTAATTGTGTTTGAAAAACCCTGTGAAAAAGATTTTTATGTTTATGTGAATCAGACACCATAAGTACTCAGACTTAACTAAAAATGAATCTGTGCTTTAGAACTACTTTAACTAATAGCTTTTTTGTATACTTTATTTTTTTTAAACAAGAAACATTTTTATTAAATTATCATGTATGGCATAGGCCATGTTACATTTATATAAATAAAAATAAAACAGGATTATATGATCATAGGAAGTTATTAGGCTAATGGCCCGAGTGCCTTTACAAGCTTAGTCAAATTTACCCTTGGTACTATGGTCAGCACCTATTGCCCCTGTCCAAGAGGGACACAGGTGGAACCCCTGGGGTGAATTTACTGTTACCCACCCAATCGTACAGATTGCATTTGAAGAGAGTCAGTGAGGTGCTCTGTTTGACTTGAAGTGGGAGTCTATTCCAAAGGTATGGTAACCTCTGGGAGACAAATCTGTCCCTCCAGCAGGTTCTATTGATATCACATACCAAGTTTAGGTCCTTAGAGCGAGTAACCTGTGTGCTATTTGACTTGTGGGTGTGCTTTATTTATAATAAAGCAGGGTCAGAGATCACATTATATGCAAGGCAGAGATTGCCTCTGAGTAGTCTGTATGAAACAGAATGAAGTGACAGTGATTTCAGCTGATCCACATAGGATAGCTGCTGAAGATCTTGAATTTTCCTTGAGAGGAACCTTTGTGGTCTCTCCAACTGCTGCAGGTGTTTTGAAAGGTACATACCAAAAGGGGCATTGGACCCAATTATTGGCCTAATGAGTGAAAAGTACAGGGAGGTGATAATTTCTCCTTTTCTCGAGGCAATACCATATAGAATGTTCTTCTTACCACTATAGGGACACAATCTCAGTTGCAAACATTATACATTTGAAACCGTGTGACACAACTGTAGCTGCAATCATTATACATCCCTTTTAACATGTCCAGTCATTGTTAGTCAACCATTACATAGTTTATTCAAATCCTGCCTTCCTTTAAACCCCATTCGTCCTCTGCATGCATTGATCTCACATTTCCCATTTTTCCTATGAAATTTGCTCCTACCCTTTTCTAAAGATCCAAGTTCCAGTTGTTTTATCTTTGTTAGTATCTTCTCTACTAGTACAGTTGGTTTAGACTTTGATTTCCATTTTCTAGTAATTGTTTTTTTTGGCAGCCATCATAATTAGACTCAGCAAGGCCTTACTATATCTAGACAATTCCGATTCTGTCTCATAGCTCAAAAAAATAATTTCCCAGCTACTCCAATTTGCTCACCCAGTATCTCTGACAGAGCACACTGCAGGGAATCTTTAAAGTCTGACAAATCATTACACTCCCAGAAAATATGTTCACAGTTAACTAAAGATAGCTTGGCTAGAATTATGAACCCTGACAAAGGTGGTGGAATGGTTTTAGTTAACTATATGGGTAAAAATTTTGCAATGTTGCAGGACAGTGATAAGTATATTTTCATTTTTAAAAATGAAATAAATATAGCCTAAAGGAAAATTTATTTTTTATCTAGAATATATCTTCACTCAGGGAGTGATTACCCTTGTGTGGTATAGGTTTTCATTGAAAAAAACATCCTGTTGTACCAGCTATATTTGGAATACCAAAGGTAGACAAAAGTATAGCTGATCCACCTTACAGATTAATCATGGCAGCTTAAGGTTACAAAACTTACCCTTTGGTGTTTTTTATTGGTAGGATGATTAAGGGGATGCTTTTAGAACATATTTTTTATTAATTCCTGGGATTTTCTTTTGAGGAAATTAACATATGAGTATTACAACGATAAAATTATTTTTTCTAATGGTGGATGTGGTAGATTTATTTACTAATATACTCCATGATTTAGGATTGGAACTTTTGCTTTAGCCTTAAATGGCTACAAATATCTGAACAACAAGGAGCTCCAACTTTTATTAGAATGTATGGAGATAGTATTAAATAACAACATTATATTTTTTGAAGGAGAAGTTTATAAACAGATTAAAGGTATAGCTATGGGGGCAGCTTGTGTCCCTGTATATGCCAATTTAGTTATGTTAATTTGGGAGAAAAAAATAATACAAGATTCTACTTATAGTAACTGTTGGAATTTCTATGGACATTATTTGGATGATATATTTATTATTTGGGAAGTTTTCAATAATAAGATTGTTTAATTTTTTTAATTGCATTTCTGATAGCACCCCTTTCCTGAGGTTTACTTGTGAGCACAACAAATAAATAGTTAACTATTTAGATGTTATTAACTCTTTGGGCGAAGATAATTTTGTTTCTGTGATTTTTCAAAAAACGACTTTCTCCAGCACTGAAATCCACTATAAAAGTAGTTACCCTTGGTATTGTTAGAGGAATTTGATTAAAGGGCAGTTTGTCAGAATAGCTAGAATGTGTACAGGGTACAACCTATTTATGAAAGAGGCACAAAGGCTTATGGAAATATTTTTAGAAAGAGGTTATCCAAAAGAAATTATAGTGAAGATTATGGATGAAGTTTCAAAAGGATGGGAAACTAAATACATCCCCTTGTTAGGTACAGGAAAACCAACAAAGGAGAAAACATTAGTACACAATACAGAAGGACAAGAGTGTTATCATAAGGATTTTATAAGATCTTTTATCTTGAAATACAGTAGTGACTCACAGAGATTTAAAGAGATAGTGAAAAAGAATTGGTTTATTTTTAAAACAAACAATGTATTTAGGTTGGTGGGAGATGAACTCAGTTTTTATTTAAAGAAGGGAAAATATTAAAGGGACTTAGGGACTTTGGAGATGAATACTGCAAAATGGGAAATAAGTAGTACATCTGGAACTTACAAATGTGGTTCTTGTAACAGTGTCCTTACATTTTGCAGAAGGAGCATGTTATCTTTAACAGCTACTGTGCATCAAAAGTTTTTTTTTCCCTCTAAAGGCATTTGTGCTACATTAGGTGTGGTGCACTTGGCTGTATGTGATGGCTGACCCTCTTTCTAAAGTGGTAAAACTGCAAGAATGTTACATACAAGGATATATGAGTAAATGTTCGATATTACAAAGAAAAACATGATTAGTACATTATACAAACACATTTTGATTTGCAAAAATTATAAAAAGTTCTGTTTTGGAATTTTAGAAGTTATTGATATAGATTTGATGATAGGCCAATGAGAGACACATATTGAACACAGGGAAGTTGTATGACAGTTAAAACTAAATGCCACTACAACACAAGGCTTACATGAACATTTGCAATTAACTCTGTTCAGAAGTTAAGAAAGATAAATTATGAGGATGTTTTTAAGGTATACATACATATTCATCAAATCTAAAACATATATTTAATTTTAATGTTACTAAGTGTGTTTTACTCTTGAACAATAACAGTCTCTTTATTGGTATGACCTAATATTTTTAGTAAATGAAATAATTTTTTATCTGAACTATTTTTTTCATATGAATGAACAAGTTATTTATTAAATGTTATTATATTTTGCTGTTATAGCAATTAATCATGGCTCTTAGTGCACATTAATTAATTACAGTTCTTGAATTTTAACAATAACGGTACTTTAAATTTTGTGAAAAAATTATCACATCATGTGATTATACTGGAAGATATATAGATGCAATGTTCTTCTTGGCAAAACTAGTTCTGAAGAAGTCAGTTTGTTGTTACATGGATAAACGCACTTAACGTTGATTCATTTTATTCTTTAGTTAATACATTGCACATTAATTCAAATGTTCCACATTTTGTAGTGTTCTTTGTGAGATTTGGAGGTTTATATTATGGACTTTGCCATTTCTTCAGTTAAAATAGTAGTGATCCTACATGATGACAGTTGATAACTGATACTACATGCAAACAGTACAGCAATGATCCTACAGAATGACAGTAGAGCACTGATCACATATGCCAATAGTACAGCAGTAATCCTACAGGATGATAGTACAGCACTGATCCTCTGTGCCAATAGTACAGCAGTGATCCTATAGGATGACATTAGAGCACTGATCCTCTGTGCCAATAGTACAGCAGAGATCCTACAGGATGACAGTAGAGCACTGATCCTCTGTGCCATTAGTACAGCAGTGATCCTACAGGATGACAGTACAGCAGTGATCCTACAGGATAACAATAAAGCACTGATCCCATATGGCAATAATACAGCAGTGATCCTACAGGATGACAGTAGAGCACTGATCCTACGTGCCAAACGTACAGCAGTGATCCTACAGGATGACAGTAGAGCATTGATCCTCTGTGCCAATAGTACAGCAGTGATCCTACAGGATGTCTGCGGGGCACATATTGTACATGCTAATAGTACAGCAGGGATCCTACAGGATGACAGTAGAGCACTGATCCTCTGTGCCCATAGTACAGCAGTGATCCTACAGGATGTCATCAGGGCACTAATTCTACATGCCAATAGTACAGCAGTAATCCTACAGGATGACAGTACAGCACTGATCCTATATGATGACAGTAGAGCACTGATGCTACAGGCTGACAACACAGCAGGGTTCCTGCATACCAGAAATGAAGCAGTAAACCTACATGCCTACAGTTCAGCAGGCAGGGATCCTACATGTCTATTGTACATTCACGAACCTCCATGCAGGCAGTACAACAGGAATCCTTCAGATTGACAGTGCAGTTGAGATTGAGCATGTCAACAGTCCATTAATGTTTGTACAGATTAACAGTGCAGTAATGATGCTGTAACTAAGGAAATGATTCTTCTGAGATGTGACACAGGATCTGAATTGTCTAGACATAGTAAGGTCTTATTAAGTTGAATTATACTGGCTGCCAAAAAAGCAATTACTAGAAAATTGAAATCAAAATCTCAACTAACTGCAATTGTATTAAAAATTGTTAAAGAAATAAAAGAACTGGAAGTGTGAACTTTAGATAATGGATACATAGAAATACATGGAATTTGAGAGAATAATGCATGCAGACTATTGTTCAGGAGGGGAAGTGAGGTTTAAAGGAAGTTAGGACTTAAGCAATTTATGTGAAGTTGAAATGAATGACAGTTGTTATAAAGAAAAAAAATATATCTGTAATGTATAATAATATGTTTTGTTTTTCTATTAATGTTTTTGGGCTCATGACTTAAGTGATAATTTAATAAAGGTATTAAAAAATAATATAGCAGTAACTGCTGACAAATCAGTAGGGATCCTCCAGATTGGTATTGCAACAGTGATTTGACATGCTGACAGAAGTGATTGTGTGTTGACAGAGGAGTAATGATCCTATGCCACCTTTACTGCAGAGATCCTACATGGTTACAGCATGGCAGTGATTGAACAGTACACCATGATCCTTCGCATAAGGTGGTAATGATCCTACATGCTACATGTTGGGTAGATCCTACATCCACCCAAAATGGCTTCCACCCAGTAAACAGTGCAACTACTACCCTACTAGATTCACTGACATTATAAACAAATGCAGGGACTCAGGCAGACTACTGCTTCACCTGTCTAAAGCCCTCGGTACAGTTTCTCCCACTAAACTCATGCACACAATGTCTCAACTTGGGTTCTTCATTACAGTGGTTCAATAACTATTTAATAACTATTTAACTGGCAAGCTGAAATCTGTAAAATGGCAGAATGCCCTCTCTTCCAACCTGTATCTCCCCGCTGGTGTACCTGAGGGCTCTGTTCTTGGTACCCTCCTCCACAATATCTTTATCAAAGACCTCTATACCTCCACAGGTCTAGCCTCTGTTATAGAATAAGCTAATGACTCGGCACTTTTAGGTGCATCTAATAACCTGCCTCACCCCTTCCACATTACAAAATAAACTTTTTCCTCAATTAAGAAATGGATCCATAATGCCCCAATACTACTAAATCATAAAAACAAAGTTACTGATATTTTTCCACATATCACACATGCTTACCAAAGTAAATTTCAAATTTTTTTAACTAAACAAGACTGAAATTCTAGTATTCTCCCATATAAAACCTCTTGGAGTGATTATAGGTAATATCCTTAAATTTGACCTGCTTGTTCAAAATAACATAAAAAGATTTACCAAAA
>NC_056734.1:816914715-816947215 GCF_019279795.1 Protopterus annectens | reverse complement strand
GTGCAACATTGACTCCTTATGCCAGTGTTTCAGAAACTGGGGTCTGCACGATACATTCCAGGGGTCCATGAGCTCACCCAGATTTTGGGCATCATCGGCGACCTAGAAAAGAAAAGTTGATCCTGTCACAGTCAATTTATGAAAAAAAACAAGAGACTTCCCTGAATGCAGCTGATCTGCTTAATTTCCCCATTTGCATCTAAGCAGCTGCTTGCCCTGAGTTTTTAGAGATGGAAAGAAGGAACAACTTCTGCATTTGTGGCTAATGCTAAGCAGTTGCTCACTTACCCTGTGTTTTCTGCCTGGCAGTTCGCACTTGGACGGAAATTTAAACAACTGCTCTGTTCCCTCTAAGTAAGGTCTTGGATTTGTTGGTTGCTGCTGATAGAAATTACTGCAGAGCTGATCCAGACAATCTTGTTGAAAGACCCTGGTCTGAAGGTTTTTTTTTTAATTAAGGCTTAAAAATGAAGTGATGCAGTTGAGAGCGTAGCTGTTATCTGTGCAGATTTTCACAGATTGCCCAGATTTTTGGCTCATTTGGTCTGTTTCTCATAAAATGGTGTTTTCTGGCAAATCCCTGGTAAATCGTTTTGTACTGAAGGTAGAAACTAATGGCAGACGTTTGCGCTTTAGTCTTCATGTCCTTCAGAAAGCTCATACTAATGCAAAACTTGTTCAACTTTCTAACTTTGAAAGAGCAATATTTAAAATGTGTCCTTAATTTTCGATCTCTGTCTCCCACCCCATTATGACACGCTTTGTCCAGATTTTTTCTGCTGAAGAGGTTGATAGGTATGGTTTGTGTGTAAGAGGGAGGTAGGTAGAGGTGTGTGTATGAGTGTGTGTGTGTGTGTGTGTGTGTGTGTGTGTGTGTGTGTGTGTGTGTGTGTGTGTGTGTGTGTGTGTGTGTGTGTGTGTGTCTAAAGAGAGATGAAGGCAGGTAGGTGTTTGTGTGTAAAGAGGAAGGGAGGCAGGTAGGTGTGTGTGTGTGCGTGTGTGCATGCGTGTAAGAGGAAGGGAGGCAGGTAGATGTGTGTGTGTGTGTGTGTGTGTGTGTGTGTGTGTGTGTGTGTGTGTGTGTGTGTGTGTGTGTGTGTGTGAGGGAGCGAGGCAGATAGAGGTGTGTGTAAGAGGTAAAGAGGTATGTTTAAGAGGTAGGTAGCATACCCTTCAGCTGTCTAGGTTTTTGAAGAATGCCTAGATTTTTTACCTCATAATTTTAGTCCGTTAGTGTGTTTTTCTGGTGAATCCCTGGCAAATTATTTAGGACTGAAGTCAGAAAATAATGGCAGACATTTGAGCTTTAGACTTCATATCCTTCAGAAAATTTGTACTAATGCAAAACAACTTTCTTTGAGAGGCAGTGTGTGTGTGTGTGTGTGTGTGTGTGTGTGTGTGTGTGTGTGTGTGTGTGTGTGTGTAAGAGGTAAGAAAGTAGCTGTGTGTGTGCCAGAGGGAGGGAGGGAGGTAGGGGTGTGTGTGTAAGACATAGGTTGCATACCTCTCAACTGTCCAGGATTTTGCAGATGTTTGTCTGTTCTGTGCAAATGTTTTGTTTAGATAGCTAACAAATGGTATCAGTACTATGGTATAGAATTTTAAAACAGTGTTACTAGCACAACAGGTAGCATGCTTGCATTTTAATGAGGTAGGCTGTGTGTTCTACTCCCACAGCATGTAGATAGATTGCTGATACTGTGTTGTATTTTCAGGGGGTGGGGTGCTGAAGTCATGAATATGTCCTCCTTTGGATGAGATGTCTAGTAACTATGAATCTGTTTTCAGTTTGCCATGCATGCAATATTACCAGCTTACCATTTTTTATGTAACATAAGTAGGCAATTTATTCTTCAAGGGCAGCAGGCACTGAATTGGTATGTAGTTGAAACACTGAAATATAAAGTTGTTAGCAGCAACCTTTTCATTGGTTATGGATCTCTTTTAAGTGGAATTAGTCAGATGACTTTTACTTCTGCAGGGATTGTGCATATTGACTGAAACTGGTGGATTGTAATGACAGACGTTTGAGTGGCCTTTTATGGTTGAAATGTTCTGAACTGGGCAGTTTTGTCATTATTGGTTCATATGTTTTGTTTCATGAAAAATGTGCAAAACTATACATTTAAAACACCCTCTACCAATTATTGTATCTTAAAATGTAATTATACAATCAAGAAGGTGAATCAAATAACTATTGCATGGCCCTATGCTTTGAAACCAGCCCAAAGGTAAACTTAATCTGCCACTGGCTAGATGCATTTTCTTTGAATGTGGGTTTCTGTGCTGTTTCAGTGAATCTGAATTTCAAAGGCAGATAAGCTTTAGCAAATATCTGTCCGTGTTTGTGCTATAAAATTTGAAATATAAGTTTTAAATGAAATCCAAATACCTGTAATCATTGTAGAAGTAAAACAGAAAACAGTATACACAGTGCTATGGCAACTGGGAGGGATAGCCAAGTAATGGGACACTGAAATGGCTGCATGGGGTGGCTGAATGGGAGGGTTGGGGGGGTTGATCCAAACGTAAAGTATGTGTACCGCCACCTATAGGGGTCCGCTAAAATATTTTCTTAATAAAAGGGGTCCTCCAGCTTGCAAAGTTTCAGAACCACTGCCTTATGCCAACAATTCAGCAATGATCTGGATAGTGGATAATACAGCAAGTATCCTATATGCCAACTGATCGGCAGTCATCCAACATATTTATAGTACAGAAATGATCCAGCACATTGACTGAGCAACAATGATCACAGATGCTCATAGAATAGCAATGATCTTGTGCTAACACGACAATAGTGATCTTACATACACGCTCTCAGTGCAGTATGTGGGATATGTGATAGCAGTGCAGCACTAATCTATAGTAGTGATCCTCTGTGTTGAAGCCTACATATTGTCAGTGCATATACATTCTTCTTGTTCACACACATGCACAGACCCCTACCCACCGACTGCACTCAGTGTGTCATCTATTCATTTCTTCACATACACAAGCACATACTTACCTGATCATCTCACTAACTACTCCACCTCTACCTCCCATTCACACATCCTTCACTCACAGTCACGCTTACACCTCCTAACCCTACCTTACCACTAATCTTCCCAGCACTTACCTCTACCACAGTGGTCAAACACTGCCTTTTGTCCATGTTCATTGCTGCATCATGATAGGATTGTCAGTGCTGATCGACACATCCAAGCAATTTCATAAATTGCTCAACTGGTAGATGCCTTCCTTGTACCAGTTCCAGGAGAGGCAGAGAAAAAGTGTGTGCACACATGGCTAATTAACATATGCCACTCCCCTAGACTGCCTCATCAGCATACAGCACAGCCATGGAGCCAACATTATATAATTCTTTACATAGTTTCCCATCTCTTCCCATGCCTTTCGGTTTCATTACCATACTTCTGCAGATTTAAATCTGTGTACAATTTATCACATTTAGAAAGACCTTTGATCTTTTTTTCTTTAAATAAGGACTTTTAATCTTGTTCCTTAAACAAAACTTATCTCTTTTAATTATAGCAATCTGAATATCTTCCATTAGGTTCAACTATGAAACACTGACTTTCACAATACCACAAGGTGAAATGCTGAAAAAAATAATGCCTGAAACACAGAAGAGTTAAAAATCAACTTTAAGCATGTTTTGCAGGGAGTCAAGCGCTTCCTGTACTCCTGATGTGGGGGCAAGCCCCCTAAACGTATATATACCAACTCCCCAGTTACACCAACTTAATGAAAGGGGAAATCTCCCAAAACAAATGAATCATTGCTGGTGCACACTTATCACACTGGTAATGAATTCCTATAGAAAACAGCGACTGATGTTGTGGTTTTCATGTTTATTTTCTTTGTCCTCTGATGTTTGAGGAATTTCACTTCATCTATTTCTGGGGAAGCCCTTCTTTTATTCTCAGTCTGAGAATCCAAGATTTCAATATTGCAGAGCACCTTCTGAAAAATCAAGCTATAAAGCATAGGCCAAACAAATATAAATACCCTGTGAGGAGTAACTAGTATTACAATAGCACAAACAGTAATTTTTATCAGTAAAACATTTTCTTTACAGTATATCCACAGTTATTACATCAGTACTGTAATGGATTATAATGTACAGAAATCCAGAATGATACTTTTCTCTAAAATTTCAGCAACAACATTTCATATTTTGGAGACCATGCAATCTAGATATATAGTGCCAAAAAGTTTTGCTCATCCAGACTTGAGATTTGACATGACACAAGAAATTCCTTCCTGCTGCTTGTTTATTGAGATATTTCAGAAATATGAAACATTGCTTATTTGTAAAATTAATCTAAATAATGCTGAATATCTCTCAAGATGTACAACTTAGCTTGCAAGTATCAGTGACAGTTTTCTGCAACATTATTTAATGTTTCGTCTTATGCCATGCAAGAGTTTTTAAGTCATTTGGTTTTGGACATATTAATGTATTTGGAACTATTCAATATCCTTATAATTACTAGCAAACAACTAGCAATATCTCCAGTACAGTGTACTATACAGGGGCAGTGATAATGTGTGTTTTTGTCTCCCACCATGACACCATGCAACATACTTCAATAACATGTCATTTGTTTACTTATAAAAATGTGAATGTAAATATGAAAATATGAATAATAAGACGTCCTATACTGACGATCTTATTGTTATAGTGTCATTTTGTTACTTGCACCTTGTCTTTTCTTATACTGCCTATTATTAATTGTCAAGTCATGTAATTAAGAAAGACAGTCCAAAAAATGTCTTGATACCGTAATGAGCTATTGGTTTTAAATGAAAGTATACAAAAAGGTACTGAAGGAGTGCAAATAACTTAAGTGATATTTGGAAGATAGTGCTGACCTGCCATTTTGATGTACCTGTTATGCAGAAGAAAACAGTGCTGGCAAAGGAGAACACAAATAGCTAAGGAAGCAAGTGGTTTGCTGCAATCTGGAGCAAATGGTATTGCATAGATAGGTGGAGTTTGGTTTATTTTATTAGGTACTTATTATTTGGTTACCTTTGGCTGCCATTCATAGTGTGAACAAGGAAATGAACATATTTAGGTTGAAAGCTATTGGCTACAGAGAATTTACTCAAACCAAATCATAGCTGTGTGGAAGCATTTTTGCACTTTAAAACTTCAAACAACAAAGCATAGACTGAAACATAACATATTAACAAATCGCTTGATTTTTTTAATGTTAAAACAATTGAACTTTGTTGAATAATATAATGATTTAAGCAAACTAAAGATTTAGGTAATGAAATGTTATACGTATTCCTTTTATCTCAAGGATTTAAAAAAGCTTCATTTTTTGTCATTGTGTGGAAATAGATGGTAGGAGAGATGATTTATTTGAAAATTGGGAATTGAACTGGTAAACACATCTGAATGCTTGCCAACATCCTAGAATTTATGAAAGTGTCGCTATCAAACGTGTTTTAAAATAAAGATCACTTACATGACATTTTAAAACATCTTTTTATATGTATTTGTTGTGCAATTTAGATGTATTTTGGGTGATCAGTATTCTTCCTGCTTGTTTACTGTTTATCTACATTAATAAAAATCTAGTCATTGGAAAATCTTCAGAGCTATTGCCAACAACAATAAATTCATATTTAACTTTTGTACTGAGTACGGAAGGCTGTCACATGCTTGACTGTGAAGTTGAGGAATGGAGTACACAGTGATCCCCAGTTACTTATTTGAATACTTTGGCTTGTTACTACACCAACTGAACACACTTACACTCATTACATTTTGTATAATTTTAAATTCAGCATTCAACATATTTTTACTTTATGTTAAAAAATAGCTGTTCTATCTGAGTCTAGAACGTGTATATATATGTATATAAAACTAAATAAAAAAATAATACTGAACCATTGTCCAAGGAATGAAACCAAGAAATCTGCATGTTTAAATATAGGATTTCTAATAGAACACTTTATGAATTATTATTATTGTTGTTGTTCAATCACTTGTCAGTAGCATCTCTCTTTTTTTCTTCTTAAATATTTTGTATTTTTATTTATTTATTTTCTCTGGATTTTAAACATTGGAAGGAATGAACTTAAAACTGAATTGGAATGAAACTGTACCAGTATTATCTGTATTATTTGCACTGTCTAGTTGTCAAGTACTGCATGCATGGCTGTTGACATGGCACTGTAAATGCCTATTATATTTGGATAATTGAATCAATTTGTATTGCCTGTTTTCTCAGTTAAATGATAGGGATACCAATATGGTGGGTAACTCAGTAAGCCAGGCACAAAGTCTAAGCACGTAGATTGACATTTAAATGTAGTGTGTACTACAGATGCTTTGTTTATTTATTTATTGAAGCAATTCATTTTAGGAAAGTTACAGACTGAGAAAACTTAGTTTGGGAAATTTATTCTGTGTTGATTAAGATATGAACAGCCACAGAAGTTGCTAGAGAACTGAAACAGTCAAGGTGTTTTTTACAAAAATCATTGTATTTTTTTTACTTGTTGGCTAGTAGGCTTAGTTCTTTTTCCTGTAACATGCTTTGAATTGTGTAAGGCCAAATGTCACATAGCTGTGCAATAAATTGTTTGGCTTATTCAAGAACTGTCCAATGTATACTTAACAGCTACATTACAGTTGTAAGCTCCATAAGTCATTAAGAGAACATTTTCAAGTTGTCTCATTAATTCAAACTTCTTAATATGTTTTTCTTTCTAAATTATGTTATTATAAAACTTTTTTTGAAACTTAAAACTCTACACATATGGCTTTTAACTTTACAGAAGCCCTGCGCACATGCACACTCCTCACACATGTGTATACCCCCCCCCCCACACATGCATAGTTTTATATAGGATGAAATACAGACATTAAACTTCTTTTTTATCATGTACTTAGAATAGACATGACAACTTGCTGATAACAGATTTTACTTCATCCTTTATGAAAGCTTTGGTTTTGTTTGCAGCACATTTATATCAACAAAAACTTGTAGGATTTAACCTATATTTTAATAATTATAATTAGATTTTAACACAAATGTGTGGAAAACTGTTAGTTTGACATTTTGTCTCCTTATGTACTGAGCTTATCCTCCTATTTTGAGTGTTTTTGGAGCAGATGTTTGTACTGTTCATTAAGATGCACTGATGTTCTTGTTATTTATTTATTTCTGAATGTTTATCACAATTATCCCTGTGCATGGCAAGATTTTCTTATGTTACAGGACTTTCACACAACTTTTCTGCAGAAAAGACAATTAGGGGATCTCTGGTTAGGGCTACAAAGAGACATGGAACAAGCTGACACCCCATCACCCCAATATGCAGCTTTACCTTAAACAGGTTTATGGCTATATTCACATTTAGAGTGCACTCAGGTAGTGGCTTGAATGGTTATATCTTTAAAGCCTATTCTGAAGAAGAGGAGATTGAAACGTAAAAAAAAGGAAGAACTGAGTGATAGTTGTTATATATGTTTTTAAGTATATTTTGTATTTTTATGATTATATAGTGTCTTTTGCTAATTTTATAGTCATTGCATAAGTTTTTCTTGTTGTTTATATGGTTGTTATACCAATGCTTAATTAAGTGGTGTGTTTGATTGGTTGTTTTAAATTGTGTATGACTATAAATTATGTGTTGAGTAGGAATGTATTTTGTCTGATGAAGCGACTAGTTCGTGAAAGTGCTCACAATATATTAAAATTGGTTTGTTTTATTTTGGTGTCTAAATTCTTTTTATGATACTGTTGCTGTGTTTCGGTGTTGGCTTTTCTTTTTGTACATAGTATATTTTTTGCCTTACACTATTTATTGCGACAGAGAGTGTTGTTTTGGTTACTTTAAACAGTGTTGAACATTTTTAGCCGTGTTTAATCCTCTTTTGTACAGATAGGATTAACCAGTAAAACGAAAAACTTTTTTCCATAGTGGGAAAGGGTATTAAGTAAGGTCCTCTTTTACTTAACATCTGCACTGTTATTTAAAAAACGCACAGTTACACTTTTATTCTAACATGCTGTGGGCCCTTATTCTGCATTTGTTTGTAATGGACTGAAAATGAACTCATTTCACTCAAGGAACATATTTGCAGGACACGTTCTTCTGCATTTATAGTTCTATATTTACTGTTTAATACTGTATGCTTACCATATTTCCATTTTCTTACATTGCTACTTTTTATTTTTATAAAATTATTACCTAGGCCTCTGCAAGGTTGAAACAAGGCAAATCTAAGATGATATAATAACAACCTTTGACTATCAACTTATTAAAAAGAACCTCTGTAACACAAATTTTAAAATATTTTACTTTATGCATGGTGCCACTAGGAATGTTTTAACAACTGGCAAGTCCAGAACCCTGAAGTTTTCCAACTTGCTTGCATTGCACATGCAGAACTCCAACAGATTTGAAAGAAATAAAAGACAAGGCTTCTATAACCTATTGAAGGAAACTCAGATATGTTTATAAATATAAAAGGAAGTTTCATTGACAATAGGAGTGAACATCTGGGTAACTTTCATTCCAATCGGAGCAAGTAATATTTACCCACCTAGCATAACACAGAGTACATTGAATGATCAAGTTGAGAAGAACTTAAAAAAATCACAAACACATCATCAAGAGTTGTTGCACCACTGCGACTGCTGGCAGCCTGGGTAACCATAGTCAGCTAGGAAAACCAAAGCCATGACTGTGGGAGTACAAGAAACATAACAATTAATTAGTAAATTGACATAGGCCAGACAGAACTTGACATAATGCAAGCAGAATATGGACATATAACCAACATTAAAAAAAATAATAATCTGAGATCATATTATTGAACAAATCCACAGGGTAGAAAAGCAGCAAATGTTACATTAGTGGGGATGATCAGACCAGGAGCCAGAGTTATTTCAGGCAAAATACAGCAGCACTAAGCTAGTGAGTATCTTTCAGAATGTTGCATCTTTATCAGCCATAGTGCTGCCCACACTCTAAGGTGCTGTCAAACGGCTTGCAGCTCGATGTTGTTTCTTCATTCTTTAACTGAGTCATCATCAGGACTGCTCAACGTACTCTGTGTGATGGAAATAAAATGAAGGTTTAAATGCTTCAATCTAAACTCATGGAGCCAAAAATCTGACTAAGATGAGTGTATGTAATAACTCAAAAACACCAACTTACAAGACAAAACATATAGTTTTCATAGATTTTCTAGCCTCATTTTCTCTGTGGTCCCACTTTACAAAAAAAAAAAAAAATCCTTATGTATACTTTCTTTAACTTTATTGGAAAAAGGTACGAACCTGCCATTTTAAAAATAAACAATTTTTTTACCATACTGTTACATAGCCTCATGGCAGGTGTACATATTTCTTAGCTAGCATGCCTCTCAGACCTATTGGATGCTGATATCTTATGCATAATCATTACAGATTACTACATATTTTGTATGGAATCATAACAGCAGACTTTTAACGGTTAAAATATGTTTATATGCTGAAACATACAATATTTATTTTTGTTATATTATACATGATTTTCTATAAAATACTTATTGGATTTAAGTTATTTTTTATTCATTAATTTGTAACCATGCTTGTGGAATACAGAGTAGATTAGCTACAGACATAAAAAGTAATGTTATTAATGCTGAATTCAAGAACAAAAACACAAATACTTTACTAGAAATATTATACATTTAAATACATTTTAACTGAATTTATGTTAATCTACATTGTACGTAGTTGTTCTTACCATTGTGATATGTTTCTACTTTTACTTTTTGTCTTAATTTATATTTGTCAGTCTTTTACACTTTCATTGCTAAGTAACAAATAACCTTTTGCTGCAACATTTCACCCTAGACCTCCACTGAAAATGGGTTATAACCTTGCTGAACAAGCCTGCAAACAAAATATAAAGAGTAGATGGATCTATATCTGCATTTTGAAAGACGAAAATGCTGAATACCAGTTGGCCGACCTGTAAATGTCGAACTACGACATTGCCGAGCAGACAAATCACTGATTCCTTCCTAATGGAAAGAAAGCGGTTGGCCGTTTCCTTACACCTGCCCCTTCCCAAACTTTAGTGCGGTCTCGGAGTTAGAATAATTAGTTAGGCGGGGTGTGGGGAGCAATGTTTGTTTGTGTTTGGCATTGGTGTTTGGCCAACCGATTTCTTTCCCTTGGAAATAAATCAGTGAGTTGGCCGTTTGGCAATGTCGTAGTTTGACATTTACGGGTTGGCCAACTGCTATTTGGCATTTTCGTCTTTCGAAATGCTGATATAGACCCGAATAGATACAGTTATTTTGTATGGCACTTGTGTTTCATGGTCTCCTAGTTCCTCTGTGTATTATCTATACTCACTGTTACTACAGTGATTCTATGTGACACCTTTTTCCGGTGGTATGATATAAAAATAAGAGCACCTGTGCTCTTTATTCCCCTAATTATCATATGAGTTGCCTGTGTTCAGTGTTACTGTAATAATACCATGAGGCACATGTGTGCAGCCTTATCATAATAGGGTGCACTTATACGCAGTACTGTCATCTGTATCCTGTGGAACACAGTTATGTCCAGGCATAGCATTCAACAAGTGAAGAAGTACAGATATTTCAAAAGAATAAAAAAAAAAAAAAAAAAAACTGTTTATAAATTCATTGCTTTGCAGTTACACCATAGCAGACCTGGCTTTCACCCATCCTTCTGGACTACTGTAACTATGTTGTTTGTTAAATAATTTTCTCCCCAGGATTCCAAAAAAGTGCCAAAAGCATAGATAGACCATCTTGGTCAATCAACTGAAAATAAATAAATAAATAAATAATGCTTTGCATCACCTTAGCTTTAGTCATTCTTACAAGCCTTCTTATTCCTTTTCATTGCTGAGACGTGACTCATGTCACTTTAACCAGTTCTGGTTCCTCTGGCAGCCTGTTGTCTACTGTATTTCTGGGGTCTCCTGCTTGTCACTTGCCTGCCTCTCACCCTTTTGAGATGATATTATCTTTTCACCTGGCCTTCTCCTTATGTTTTCCATACTCCTCAGCTAATCTAGCTGCTTCCACCCCTCTTTCATTTCTCTGTCTGCAAGCTTATAGCTGCACCATCACCCCAGCCTCTTTTAAGGGGAGAACCTGGGTGGTATTAATACTACTACTATAGTTTACTTACTATATTTCTCATTGCCCTAATGTTTTAATTTTAATGATAATATAATCTATGCAACAGTAAATACTTTCCACACTGAAAATGCCTGCAAAGTGTTTTGTGCATAATTTGCGGTGTGTATCAGAAGTGTAAAATATAATGAATGTGCTTAAAATATTGCATATTCAGCAGACTTTTAATGAAGCTGGTTTATATTTATAATATGACCAGACTCAAATTAATTAATACTGTGCAGATACAGTTTCTTTATTAATTCAGGTTTCAGAATAAACAATGTTGTACATCCATTTTAATTAAGTAAATCAGCTCCTAAAATGTATCTGAACTGTTTAACATAAATGGAATTTAGAGGTTGTAAAGGCTTTTTGTCTTATTTTCTTTCTTTTTTGTCTTTGTTGCACCATTATTCATCTGCTATGGCTGCCCTTTTCCCCTCCTGTCCTATCCTTCAGTACTCATGTACATTATAGTACTATTGTTATTCATTGTCCTCAATTCCCTTTTGGAAAATCTCTGACTTGTTTTGTTTGTTTTTCTTTTTCTTTCGTTCTTTTTTCTTTTGACTGCCAAACAGATGGAGTTATATTGGTAGAGCCGGACCTACTAAAAGGGAAGAAAGGTAAGGTCATTTTTAAATGTACTGTCTTTTTAGCTACTCACACATACACGATCTGAATAGCTATTTGCCTTAACATAGCCAGCATACAAATGCATAATAGCCCGTGATCCCATATGAGAAGAGAGAGAGAGAGAGAGAGAGTGAGACAGAATGACAACAAATAGTACTGAAGCTTAGCATGTAGTCATTTGTTTGTAAGAGGTATATGTAGGAAGTTTGAAACTGTAAATCTCTAAACTCCAGGGCTGGTAAGTTGCCACTGTTTGCTCTGAAAAGACTGGTAAATGTGGACCTGAGACAGTATTAGACTCACTTCTGAGGACTTCCAAGATGGCTGCATACTGATCAACAGCTTAACTTTAGCTCTCCCAGTGTGAAAAGAGATACTGAGAGATAAGGGCCAGGAATGCTGCTATTTTAGCTGGCTAGTAAGAACATTGCCTGGATGCTGTCAAAGAAGAAACTAAGACAGCCTGAAAGAAAATCAGCTAGAAAACACAAAGAGAACATACTGACTGAGAAAATTCCTGCAGCTGTTCAGCCTAAAGAAGTTCAAGCTCCAGGATTGGTGCAAGACATGTCTTCTAGTATTCTAAAGGAAAAAAAGTCAAATATACTCCGAGTTGATTAATATAAATGAAACATTGAAGGACTATATCAACTCAAATAACAAAAGGCTGTAAAAATGGAAGAATTTTTAAAAAGGTATTCAGATGATCTGATACAACTGCAAAAATCAGAGGTCAAAATGAAGGAAAGGCTGGCTGAGTATGAAACTACTCAAAAAGAGATGTTTCAAAAATAATAGCATTCAGGGAAAACCTAAGATTTTCTGCTGTACCAGAGAACCTGGAAGGAACAGAGTATATTAACTTTATGAAGGCACAAATAAGTAACTGTACTGGTATTCCAGAGCAGGATTTTTAATTGAAAGGACACATTGTCTGTATGCTCCAAACCTTGCCCTGAGAAAGCAGCCAAGACCTAAATTAGTTAAATTGCAATTCTACCAGTAAACAGTTCATCCTGACAAAATTGTGGCAGAAGGGCAAAATATTAAACAGTAGAGATAGTAGAGTGTTTGTAGAAAATTATTATTCAGCATACACCAGGAAAAAGAGAAGCAAATTTATTCCAGCAATCAGGAAATGTTGAGAGGCAGGTGTGAGATTCAAGTTGCTGTATCCATTAGTCTTCAGAATACTTTTTCCTGCATGATCAAAGTCATTTTATGATGCAGAACAAAGTAGGAGGAAAATACAAATGTTTGATCAACAAAAAGTGAGCCATCAAGTTGAAGGAGGCTCTTCTTCTCATTCTACTGATAATAAAGCTCATAGACCGACTTTGTCAGTGAAACATTTTCAAATGTTCCAAAGGAAAATGATTGAGAGACAGTTGACTAGAAGAATTGGGAGTACCTTGGAATTGAACCAGAGTCTGTAGTTGGGAGATGTAGATGAACAGGAAGAAGACCAGCAACACAGAAATTAATGAATAACTGTGGCACGACAAAGCATCAATCACATTTGTGAAATATGGCTGTACAAGAAAAAATAGAAATAATAGACTTTTGTTGACTTTGCCAAAGTTGTGGTGGACTGAAAGGCTTTACCCCACTTCATGTCATTAATGTTTGGAAGACACTGGGTGAAGAGAAGGGGAAGGAAAAAATGTAACTATAAGTAAAATAATTTCTGTTCTTAACAGTATTTCTATAAAACTTTTCTGTATAAAACTTTTCATGATATAAATTATATACTATGTATTAAAACATTTACAGATACAGTTGCATGTGATAAAGATACTAAAGTAAACAGATTTATTTCTTTCTTCTTTTTTACTATTAGGAAAAGTAGACATTACAATGTAAAAAGATAAAAAAAAAAAAGGCTGGACAAAACATGTTTCAGTTAATAGGCTGCAATCTTGGGTTGTTGAGGTGGGGGAAGGGCTGTAAAATGCACAGATCATAATATATATAGAGCTGATATATTTTCTTTTACTTTTGCATGTGTGAATGTCTAACTAAATTAAAGCCCTTGGCTTGATATAATAACATGTTTTAAGTGCAAACAAGTAAATAAGAGAACACTGGCTGTAATGAAAAGTTTTTCTTTAGCAATAAGTATTCAGCATGACTTTAGAATCCTGCAGCTGAAGGGAACATTTTTATGCTTCCATGGAAACAAGCTGATTATAGGGCAACACAAAGTCAGAGCTTTGGAATCTTTGAGACTAAACAATAATGTAATAATGTTTTTAAAAGCGTACACGTCGGTTTTGACATCTGGGAGGAGAATAAAGATAAAACAAAATCAGACAGCAATTGATGTAAGTAGGAACACAGGCAGTAACATGCATCTTAGTGAGGATAGCCTTAGTTAATACCTGTATGTGCAGTTGTCTATTTGGGACAGTTGCTCCTATTAGAAGGGTAAAATTTCATTATTTGAAGATGCACATAGTTTTGTGCTTTTGTATTAGGTTAATACGTGCTGGGTGTGCGTTTTTTTTTTGTTTGAGGGTTTTCATTAAAACAAAAAGCCTTGTAAAATGTGACATAAGTTCAAATGGAGAGGACAAGAAACAACTGTATAAAAGATCAACCTGACAAACATTAGTGGGTGAACTGATCCCAAAGTTGGAAACAAACATCTAAAAAGCTATCATATTTAATAATTGTGAACAATAACCTCTTTTCATAATGGTGACACTTTCCATATTATCTTAGAATATGAATGGCCTCGCAGGTATAGATGAAAGGGAAAGAGTATTGAATTATATTAAGAAATGTGGGGTACAAATAGCAGTGCTAAAGGAGATACATTTGGAAAGAAATGAGCTTGCGGATTTGATAAAGAAAGGATTTCAGGATGGATATTCAGCAGAGTATCTTAGACAAAGGAAATAGGAGTACTTTTGCTAACTGCTAGAGGAATTCCAATAGTTATAGAAGAGGGAAAAGAAAAAGATAATAATGGTAGATTTGTGGTTGTAGGAGGCCCCTGGCAATGGAGGAGGTCTATGCTGACATGTATTTATATTCCACCTAAGACTGCTATTATGGAGCTTAAAAAATTTGGGAGAAATAATCAGTTTACAGTAGGAAATATTACTTATAGGTGGGGACTGGAATTTGATTTGCAACAGTGAGGATGTATCTGGGGGGCCTAGAAGGGAAATACAACAAGAAAGGGTAGATTACTGAAGAAACGCCTGAAAATATTTGGTATGGAAGATAGGAATTTAGTAGTAGCAACTCTGAGAGAATTTACACATTATTACTTGAGATACTGGGCTAGACTAGACAGAAATTATATTTCAAAGGACCATGTGCATTTACTTGAGACAAATCCAATAACTATTTCAGATCATGCAACAATAATAACTAAGATAAAAATGAAGGTTAATGAAGTATAAATGAGAAAGTGGTGCTTCCCCACTTACCTGTTAAAAAGAGAGGAATTTAAGGAATGGGTAGAGGAAGTTATTCAGGAGTTATTAGGGAAGATAGAAACGTCTTAAGTTACAGCTAGTAAGTGGGATGAAAGAGGAGTTTAAAAATGGGTCAGAAATATGAGAAAAAGAGATATGGTTAAGAACTAACAAGAATTATTTAGAGGGGCTGACAAAAGTTAAAGTACTGAAAAATAAGTGGAATATCTCAGAAAAAGAAGAGGTGCAACTACAGAGTGCTAAAGAGAAATAAGGGAGTGCCTGGATAATATGCATGAGTTTAAGCAACTTCTTCTTCTTTCGGCTTTTCCTGGTTAGGGGTAGGCACAGCGGATCACCTGTCCGCTCATGATTGGCAATGGAGTTTTATGGTGTTGAGTTGCCAGCCCAGAGCCCAACCTTCCACAGAAGGCACACACATGCATGCAGTCATGCCTAGGGCCAATTTAGCGTGTCCAATCCACCTACAGCATGTCTTTGGGATATGGGAAGAAACTGGAACACCCGGAGGAAACCCACGTGACCACAGAAAGGACATGCAGACTCCACAAAGAAGGCACCCCACCATAAGTTTAAGCAACTATTTTAAAAAAATAACTCCAGTTCATAAAAACATTTAGCACACCGAATTAGGCAACAGAAAGTAAAGAGCGTCTAACAAGAAAAATAGCCAGAGATCCTGTAGCAGTATTAAGGATATTTCAGAAAATTTCTATAAAGCAGAAAAATGTGAAAATGAGGAAAAAGCACAAATGGAAATATTTATGGAAGAATTAAATATGCCATGGTTAGAGTAGATGAGGCTCAACAATTAACAGTTAAGATAGGAGGAGATGAGATAAAAACGATGAAGTATAACCAATCTGCAGAAAAGTCTTCAGGAATAGATAGCATTCTGGTAGATGTTTGGAAGCTAGGAGGGAAGAAAGTAATAAAGATCTGGAAGGTTTTGTTTAACAGTATTTTAAAAGGTGGGGAAGCACCAACATCTTGGAAAAAAGCTGTGGGAGCTGTAATACCTAAAGATGGGAAAGACCTATCCGATCGAGCTTCATATAGACCCATTTCAATTTTAAACTATGATTATAAAGTGTTTATGTCTATAATGCCTAAAAGAATGACAAAGGTGGTGCCAAAATTAATAGACTTTGATGATTGTGTTTTTTTCGAGGAAAGGCAAACATTTTTACAACATTAATAGAACAATAATGATCCAGAGGGAATCAAAATGTAAGAAAATCTGTTGTTGTTGTTAGTGGGTCTTGATGCAGAGAAAGCATTCAACAGAGTAAGCTGCAATTTTATGAGTAGGGTAAAGGAAGCAATTGCATCCTCTGATACAGTAAAGGTTAATTAGGAGGATATATGAGGAATCAAAGTGGGAGGGTTCCTATCTGATAAGCTGTGCCTGAGCAGAGGAACCAGGCAGGGGTGCCCTCTTTCCCCTTTATTATTTGTGTTATATATAGAACCATTGGTAAAGAAAAATAGGAGACTTAGAAATTCAGTGAAACATTTGGCATGGTAATCATCATACATTGGCTTTATTTGCAGACAATATTATTTTGTACCTGATAAAACCAGAAAAAGACAGCTCTGTGTTGTGGAATATTCTGAGACAGTTAACAAGTTTTTTGGGATATAAAATTAATTAAGATAAAACAAAAGCTATAGCTGTAAACTACATGCTCACACATGAATTGGCTCAACAATACCCATAAAATGAAGTGTTTAGGAGTTTAGGTTAAAAAAGGATTCTGTTAGGATATGTAGGAAGAGCCTAAACAAAACTGGAAGCTCTTGTCTATGGATATACATAGCAAGATATAAGTAGTACAAATGTTTTTAGTCCCTTTAGTTTTATACGCAGTTTGGCATATTTTTATCAACCAGAGGAAATGGTGTGAATAGCAATTATTAAAAGACGAAGTATTTTATATGGGGGGAGAAGAGGACAAAAGCCAAGTGGGGTAAGTTGATCTTTCCAATATAATAATGTGGTTTAGGCTTACCTGATATGAAGAGAAGTTTTAGACCTATGCATTTAAGGCTTTTATACATAACACAAGCAGAAAGTTATAATTCAAAGTGGAACGGGATGGTGCTGAAGTGGGGGTGGATTCAAGAAATAAGGAGGAAGTAGGATTGTGGTTGCAGATCCTTGAAGAGAATAACAACAGTTAACCAGAATATTATATTCATAAAATGGCAGAAAATATCACAAGGGAATGGAGAAAGGAGATTCTGCCAGTGGAGATGATTGCAATTAGTGGCATACAGAATAGACAAGCTGGGGCTGGAATATACAGGAAGAAACTGGCAAAGAAACCAAGATACTGGCAACAAATAATTAGACAAGGAAAGGTAATATAATGTGAGAAGCAAAGAAGACATTTGGGCTGTACGCTACAGACTGCCTTCCTTACCAGAGATTGATATCAGAGTATAGGTAAAGAGAAAGGCACAGGGAAATCCTACATGAAAGACCTGCACTAGTAGAGCTTTTAGTTGAATCTAGACTACAAGATGCTGTTAAAAAGGGATAATTAGTAGGACATGTGAAATATTGCACAAGAACTATAGGAATCAATCACAGAGTTTAGAAAGGACTAGGAAGAGAGATTAGATAAGCAATTCAGAAAGAAACAATGGGAGGACATATGTATGGCTCACAAATATGCAACAACATCTAGAAGATTTAGGATTTTTGCTTGGCAGTGTTTGCATAGGTATTTTTATACCCGAAGTAGACTCAATAGAATTTTTCCTCAGGTAGATGGCAAATGTTGGAGGTGTGATGTAGTAGATAGAAGTAACTTGGGACATATGTTTTAGGAGCATAATGAGTTGGCAGACTTTAAAAATTCCCCACAGCAGTTGTTTCCAAACGTTTTCGATTCTCGGCTCCCTTGCTGAATCTAGGTTTTCCCAAGGCGCCCCCCCCCCCCCGCAGCGTGCATAAAGTACAAATTAAAGGGCTTTGTCAAACCATAAAAAAAATCTACCTTTGACTGAACTCTTACATTCAACCCAAATAAAATTGCATGTATTTGCACCCTATCAAACTCTGTTAGAGATCACCATCCAAATCTTGTAGGAAGAAAGTCATACCACAAAAAAATCACTACAACTTTTATACAATTTAAGTAAGTTTAACAGTGACACCTTCATATCCAACCTAAAACATTATAATTGACAAATACTAAAATCTTTGCCCCAGGATGAAGCTGTCACTCATTTCAATGAAACCTTTCTCAGTGTGCTAAACCAGATATAATCATAAGGTATTAGTACAGATTTTCAGAATGTGACTGACTGCAATCTAATCAAAGCTACTAGTTCAACCTCTGACTTAGTTTTGTTACCATTCCTTATTAGTCAGAAGGGCTTGGCACATCTGGTTATCACTATTATTTTATCACAGCAGTGAGTAAAAGAGTAAGCAGATGCATATCTTTCCTCTGGGTAATATCCATGCAAACATAGCAACTCCTTTAACAAACTTGACACTTTAGACGCACATGAAAAAAATACACATATTACTGTGAATACCATTACTAAGCCTGGGAACACAGTTATAAAAAGATAAAAATAGGACTGCATGTTACCAGAACTAATCATCAATCACTTAAAGTCTCACATAAACTTGTATACACACAAACACACACACACACACACACACACACACACACACACACACACACACACACACACACACACACACACACACACACACACTCAAACTTCCCCGACCATAATCAAAAAAGTTTCCTTACTGCAGCAGGTCTGTTCTCACACTCCAGTTCCCCAAACATAATTCGTTTCCATCATAGTTCACACACTCCCTCCTATATAGGTTCTCTGTTTCCTGAACATAATTTCCTGTTAGCCATGTGTTTTGGCTAAGTGGAATTTACAAATTCAGTAACATTAAGAAAACATAATCAAAGAGTTTTAATTGCAAACATCACCAATGTTAATTCTAATGGAAATAAAGACGATAGTTTCCAATTATTATGCGTTTTTTTCTCAAAACTTGCATTTTATGTGTCTTTGGCCTAGCACTCTTGTGTGGGGTCATTTACTGCACTGTTATAACTTGTTAATACTTATGAACCTCTGCTATCTCTGAAAAAAACAAAAAAAATATTGCTTTTTTCCCACTTTTTTGAGATTTAAAAAAGTTCAGTTACAGGCTTGCTGTTCTTGAACTGTTTGTAAGTTTCTGTGAGGCCATTTTTTGCTTGGGCTAAAGGGAAGTCTCTCTGTTGATCAGTGGCAGTGAAAAATATTGAACAGCCTGCCTGCCCCTGTGGGAGTGGTTACTGACTTGAAACTGTAGTTTTATTGGCTATTTTGGGTCAGTTCCAAAACTCCTTCATCTTCCTCTCTTAAAACCCTCTTTTGTGCGGTTTTGTGCGTGTTTGTGCATAGCGCAACAGCAGGCAGCGCCGCCTAATTGGGTTTAAACTATTCCTGGCTCCACAAAGTCTGCTCTTCACTTTTTCCCTTAGAACTGCTCTATCTCTCAATTTAAACACCATATTCTCATTCTAAGGCCCTTCACTGGTTCAATTAAGTAATCCTACAAGTTAGCACTATTAAACCATAAGCACTACTTACTCTTATACTCTCTACAATTACCCTGTCCTCTATTGGTCCGTCTTAAATTCAGTTTCCCTATATTACTCTAGCATGTCCAAAGGTCAGTCAATGGTTTCCTCTCCAGTCCAGCTGGTGAATCTGGGAATTTTGAGGCAATGTTACAACTGTCTCATGTACACGGACAACCCCCTCCTCCTCCAAAACAGGTTCAAATATATGTGAGAGATGCAACTATGTAGCCAAACTGGAGGCTGAGCTCTCTCATCTTAAAACTGTTGTAACCAATCAGGAGGAGAAGGTAACCTCACACAACACAATTCCAGTATCACATAGTCCCACCACATCAGCGAACCAAACATATAAATACACAAAAACATACTCGGAGGCTCTAAATAAAAATCTACCTAAGCAACAGAGACCTCCAAAGCAGACATCCAAGCAAACGCTACCTCAAAACAAAACACGCACAACACATAGCCCACAAAGTCAGTGTGCCAAGCAGCCACAGCCCTTAAGGCTGAATAACACACCTGATACTCTTGTAATAGGTGACTCTATTGTCAGACACACTGATGTCCCGCTCACCAGGCTGAATAAAGAGAAGGTCATGGTGAGCTGCCTGTCACGTGCTAGGATCCGCCACATAATGCAAGCACTCAGGTCACTCCAAAGCAAATACAAATATGACTCAGTCATTGTACATGCTGGTGTGAATGACCTGAGACGTACCTCCCTGGACTACATGAAAAGAGACATAGAGGAGCTCTCTGATCATGTAGCCCAGGCTGGTATGACCCTGACCTTGAGCAGCATCTTACCCTCACCTAGAATGATGCCACAGTACAAAGACAAAATGATCGATTTTAACAACTGGCTAAAATTTTGGTGTCATTCAAAGGGGATCCAGTGTCTGTCAGCTTGGGATGACATGCTCGACAAGCCACGTTGCTTCGCTAGGTCACTTGCTTGCTTCGCTTGCACCTGTCACCACTGGGCTTTCGGATATTGGCAAAGGCTCTTGCCACCCCCATAATGCCTTTTTTAGGCAAGGCTCAAAAGTCAAACCCACCCCCATAGACAGCACAAGGAACAAGAAACTAAGGGTAATGCTGCTAAACGCCAGAAGTCTTAACCTCAAGATGCACGCACTCGAAGCTCTCCTCAGTATGGAGAACATCGATATCTGTGCAGTGACAGAAACCTGGTTCAAGGCTCCAGAGAGCACCCCAGCACTACCAGGCTATACCTCATATCATGCTTTTCGGCCCCAAAACCTGGACCGAACCACAAAAGGAGGGGGAGTTTCCATATTTATCAAGGATATCCACACCTCCAGGTTAGTGGCATTGCACGAAGTATCGGAGACCATCCATGTGCAACTAACAGTGGGCAAGACTGCTTTTCAGTTTATAGCATCCTACAGACCACCCTCTCAAAGTCAGGAATCCCACTCGGCTTTCCTGAAAACATTGGAGAACATGAAGATCTCTCCGAACACCATTATACTGGACGACTTCAACTACCCAAACATTCACTGGGAGCATTACTCAAGCCCCAGCACCTTAGCCCAAAGGTTCCTGGAAATTATAAACTCAAATGCTATGGAACAACTAGTCACCACTCCCACAAGAGGGGACAACATACTAGACCTGATCATTACCAACATGGGGACTCTATGCTCCACACCAGAAGTATAACCCTCATTGGTAAGATCAGACTATAAATTAATTTCACTGGATGTCCACATCCCGACCCCACCCCCAGCCCAGAAAACCACAGTGAAAAACTTCTCAAATGCGAACTTCTCACTTCTCAAAACTGAAGTGGAATCCTTCAAGGCCCTAGGGCCATTGGAAACTATGGCCCAAACTGCAGAATCCTATATAAACGCATTCTATGGACATCTCCAGGAATGCATGGATCATGCTATCTCAAAACAAAACCAAGACCCAATCATCCAAAGGCAGGCGTCCAGTCTGGTGGACCCCTGCCATAAATAAACTGTACAACAGAAGGAGGAAGCTACTACATGATAGAGCAAAATCCCTAATAGGGAAGGCATCTCTGATCAGTACTAGCAAAAAATTACGATCCCTCATAAAATCCTCCAAGGCCAGCTTCGAGAGAAAAATTGCACAGGACACCAAAGACAATCATAAGGCTTTTTTCAGTTATGTTAGAAACCTGGGATGCAACTCCCAGACTTGTTCTGAGTTGATTCTAAACGACAACAAATACACTGACCCCACAGACATCGCCAATATCCTGGCAGACAGGTTCAGTGCAAACTCCCAAAAGAGCAAGTATCTATCCCAGCAGAGGGCTGCCTCCCAAACATCTCTGATGCTCAGGTGAATGCTGCCCTCTCCAAAGCAAAAAACACTGCTTCCATGGGACCAGATGGCATCCCAGGTTGCGTCCTACATGAACTCCAAGAGGAACTAATCCCTCAAATAAAACAGCTATACAATCTCAGCCTCACTACAGGATATGTGCCCACAGAATGGCGTACAGCAACAGTGGTCCCACTCCACAAAGGTGGAGCCTCTACGGACCCTGGAAACTATCACCCCATAAGCCTGACTAGCTTAGTCTGCAAGGCTATGGAGAGGATCATCATGGAGCTCATAAACAAAGACATTGGGGACCTACAGATGCTAGATCCTACCCAGTTCGGCTTTGTCAAGGGCAGATCCTACCTTTTGAACCTGGTTGACTTCTTCGAAACAGTCACCAAAGCCATAGATGAAGGGAAGGTAGTCCACACAGCCTATCTGGACCTTGCAAAGGCATTTGACACAATACCCCACTCGGGCATCATAGATAAGCTATCCAGCTTAAATATAAACCCCTATGTGACAAGATGGGTCGCAAACTGGCTCAAAGACAGAACCCACAGAGTGAGAGTTGCTGGAGCCATGTCAGACTCGAAACCGGTCACAAGTGGCGTCCCACAGGGTTCTTTCCTGGGACCACTCTTGTTCGGTATATACTTTTCAGAGGTACAGGCAAACGTGGGAGGACTATGGCTCACCAAGTTCGCAGACGACTGCAAACTGGGAGCCATAATCAACTCTCCAGCTGACACAAACATCCTTCAAAAAGGTCTCACAGAGACAGATAACTGGTGCCAGCACCATGGTTTAAAGCTAAATGCCAAAAAATGTATAGTCATACCCTTTGGCAAAAACAATGTGCCCACAAATTACCACATAGGCGGAAACCCATTAAGTACAGAGAAAGTTATTAGAGACCTGGGGACCCAAGTTGATAGCAATCTCTCCTTTGAAAACCACATTGCCAAAGTGGTTAGAAAGACCTTCTACATAGCTCACCTCATCACGAAGGGTTTCACATCTAGATCAAGAGAGGTAATCGTGCCCCTTTATTCATCCCTCATCAGGCCCATCATAGAATACAATGCCCCTTTTGGGATGTACCTTACCTGACACCTGCAAAAATTAGAAAGACCCCAAAAGTATCTCACCAAGAGGATCAAGGGTCTCAAACAGATGCCATATGCTGCTCGGTTAAAAAAACTCCAGCTCTACTCAGTTGCATACCGCTAACTTCGAGGCGATCTATGCCTGACATACAAAGCTATGTCAAATCCAGAATTAATGTACATGCTCCACCTCAGTAAATCTAAATCCCTTAGAGCCACACGCTCGAGGGACTTGAACCTCAGCACAGAAATAAATAGAACTTGCTGGAAGGACAGGTTCATAACCCAGAGGCTCCCTTCGCTCTGGAATAGAATTCCAGTTCATGTGAGGCAGTGCACCTCACTGAATCTCTTCAAGAAGAATCTCGATAGGTGGATGGGGGATCGTAGGTTTGTCCCAGGGATTACTCCCGTGTTACTATTAGACAGAGGCACAGTAAACTAAACCTTAAAAACGGCACAGTATACTCAAATCAAGGGGTGGCGTAAGCCATACAGAATCGGGCTAGGCTTATAATTGCCTCAGGGCAGATAGCCTAGTATGAACCTATGAACCTATGCATTTTCCTTCCTGGACTGCAGACAGACGTTACACAGAAGTGCTGATCTTCTCTGATATACTTCATGAAGTTCTAATGTTACATTAAAGCTGCAATGTTCTATAGTGTAATCTCAACTTCTGGCATGATCTTTATTAACAAAGTGACAGGAGCATTCCCAAGCACAAAAAGCTGACCTGAACCAAGTATTAGCTGACACAAATCAAGACACGTAAAAGGAAATCCCTGACAAGCATTAAAAATGGACCTAAATACAACTGTAGCAAGATACAATTCAAGAGCAAAAAACAAATGCTTGATACTCACAAGAAAACCAAAGAACTGCAAATTCACAAACTGTAACCAAAACATTGATACTGCTAGGGTTGCCAACTTTTTATGTAAAAAATTCTGGACATGTACATGAAAGCAAAATGCGGTACCCCCCCACGCATGCAGTAATCCCCCCCACACACACAAACACGCAGCCATTCTGGTGACCCATTACTTGGCTATCTCTCCATTTCCCCCCAGTTGCCATAAATACTGTTCAAAACTCTGTGTACATACTGTTTTCTGCTTTACTTCTACAATGATTGCAGATATTTGGATTTAATGTAAAACTTTTATTTCGAATTTTACTGCACAAACACTAATAGACATTTGCTAGACAAGCAATACAGTCTCTCATAAACAGACATAGCTTTAATACTTCTTTGCCTTTAAAACTCACATTCACTGAAACAGCATTGAAACCTACATTCAAAGAAAATGCATCTGGCCCGTGGGTGGATTAAGTTTACCTTTGTTTTTTTTCAAATCATAGGCCCCTTGCACACATTTTTAAAGCCATACAAAAGTTTTTTGATTCACCTTCCTGATTGTATTAAATTTTAATACGTAATAACAGCTAGCAGACATGAATTAGTAGCCATCACAGCTTTAAGACTGGTATACTCATGCTCATGTAGAATCTCTAATGAAACAAAACTGGCATATTACTGATATACTTACTGCTTTGAACAGAGGAGTCTTACCGCAGTTAAAGGTTAAAGCTGAGGGGAAAAAAAAAAAAAACGGAACTTGCATGTGCCACAGTTGGATTAGAGAAAACTCAGAGCAAACACCAGCCAGACTCGTGGTTTGCCTGGGGCTTTTCAGCATACAGTCCAAACGTCGTCTTTATAATTCAAATTCCATGCATGCAGAAGACAGTATTCAGATGTAAACAACAGTCACAAAGACACTGTTTTCATCTTCTGCACCCAGATGCAAAGGGCGTTCTTAAAGAAGAACACCCCTAAAAAAAAAATGTAATTTTTTTAAACTAAAAGAAAATGTGCACAGTGCACCATTTTTTCCGGACAACACAGGCATTTTCCATTCTTCTGGACAGTGTCCCTTAATTCTGGACAGTCCAGAAGAATTCTGGACAGTTGGCAACCCTAACTGCTATATACCCAACGACAATGAAATACTATGGAAACAAAGGTGCAGGAAGCAGTTCAGCAAGTCCACCGCCGGAATCCAATCAGAAGCAAGATTAAAAGCACCTGCAACAGTCCATCACCATGGTCTAGAAAAGAAAAAAAAAAAGCAATTCCTGCCAAATGGAAAAGCCCCCATGTCATCAGCTATTAGATCATGTAACTGAAAATTCAAGCACTCTCTGTAATACCTAGCTGCCTGGAAATGTGCATCCAAAGAAAATGTTGATTCCCAGTTGTCAAGAACAAAACTAGATTAACAGGTATCTGCATAATATGCACTACCAATAACCTGAACCGCCCCTGTTAGTGTACAACTCCAGCGACCTTCTCAACCAAAGCCAGAATCTCCATATAACAAGAAATTTAGCAGGCATCGCAGCTGCAAAGCAAGGGAAATATCACCAGAAACTGTCACTGCAATTCACCCCAGTGTGAGAAATGATTAGCAATGAGACCATGAGCAAGACTGCTTAGGGAAAAGGTAACAACTATTAGTGAGCTAATCCAATCAACACAGACAATGAACCAGAATGTGATTACTCTAAAACTAGAAGCCTTATATGTTAATGATGAAAAAATGTCCAGCAAAATTGAACTAAGTAGTATGAAATATTTGAGTTAATGTTTCGTGTCACTTCACGTCAGTTGCTCCTAATTTATTCTATCAATACATTTATTACCACAGTTTTAAACATAATAGGATCACCTATAATACAGCTAAAGCAGACGTTCGCGAAAGTCATCCTTTCCCGCTCGCAACAGCCAGGCCAGCTGGAAATGCGCACACGTCATTGATGTGAGCTCCTTGAGCTCAATACTGACAGGCTGGTAGCCCTGATGGAGCTGACGTCATCGCACATGGGATGACGCCAGCTCAAACACCACAAAAATTAAAAAACAAAAGAAAAAAAAAATCATAAATGAAGGCTATTAGTTTGCGACACCCCTGTGACAAAGCCGCTGCTCCCCAGGGTGCTGCGGCACACACTTTGGGAACCCCTACCCTGCAGAGTATAATGTCAGAAATACTGGGTGAGCAAATGGATGTAACTAAGAAAATAATTTTTTCAGCTGGGCTACAGTATCTGAATTATGCAGGCATAGTAAGGCCTTATTAAGTTTAATTCAGCTGACTGCCAAAAAAGTAATTACTAGAAAATGGAAATCAAATCTAACTGTATTTGAAGTAGTAAATATTGTAACAGAGATAAAAGAACTGGAAGTGGTATTTTTAGAAAAGGATAGGAGCAAATTACATAGAAAAAAATGGAAATTGTGGGAACAATGCAGGCAGAAAAATGTTTTGGAGGAGAAATGAGGGTTAAGGGAAGGCATGAGTTGACCAACTAATGTAATATTGAATTGCTAATTATACAAAAGAATACATGTGGGGTATAATGTTTGTAACTGGGAACATGTTAATATGGTTTGTTTTCTTTTATATAAATGTAAGTTTGCCTGTGTCACAAGTGATAATTCAATAAAGTTGCTTAAAAAATAGTAGGCTTCCTAAGGTAAGGGGATTTGTACTTCACTTTTGCACTTGGTTTCCATGATTTTTTTCCAGTGGCTTATCTTCCCTGCACGATTGTGTGTGGTATTGTTTACTGGGGATGTGACTGCAACAGTTTTGAGTCTCCTAATGTTAATATTCCTGCATCTGTATGTTCTAGTAGGAGGAGCCTGATATAACATTAAGAGTAAGTAAACTGTCCTACTAAATTATCTGTAGGTGTGAGTGTGCACATGTGAGCTATGAAAGAAAGACCTGGCTACCTACTTCTGCCCCCCCGCCCACTTTTCCTGGTGGCTGTTCACGGAGGTCACTCTAGGAGTTGGAGATGATTTGTAAGAGAGTGAGTGAGTGAAACTTCCACTAATGCCATGGTATAACATCCACATCTGATGTCAGTGTCATAGGTTAGGAAACCCCTCCAAAAGCTCCAAAGTACAAGCTCCATCAAGGGAAAGGACAAAGACATGTTTCAAGGAAAGTTGTCATCCTCTAAGTGTATGTAGGTGAAGTTGCTAAGCATTTTATTTGCCAAATGTTGAAGGTCAGGTGTAGTAGCACATAAAGGTGAGCAGCTGAGGAAATTTATCAGCCATTTGTGCTATGATCCATGTTTAAAGAATCATTGGTACTACAATACCTGCACTGCATATCATTGCTGTGCTGCTTGTATCAGCCATCAGTGCCACGGTACCTGTGTGTCAGGTATTATTGTTGTGGTACCTGTGTATCAGACATTGGCTTGTAGTACCTGTGTATTAGGTCCCGGTACAGGGGCACCTGTGAATCAGGAAGTGGTACTGTAATAGCTGCATTGGCTATCACTGCTGTGCTGCTTGTATCAGGTATCAGTGCCACGGTACCTGTGTTTCATGTATTATTGTTGTGGTACCTGTGTATCAGACATTGGCTTGTAGTACCTGTGTATTAGGTACTGGTACAGTGGCACCTGTGAATCAGGAAGTGGTACTGTAATAGCTGCATTGGCTATCACTGCTGTGCTGCTTGTATCAGGCATCAGTACTACGGTACCTGTGTGTCAGGTATTATTGTTGTGGTACCTCTGTGTCAGGTATTATTGTTGTGGTACCTGTGTGCCAGGTATTATTGTTGTGGTACCTGTGTGCCAGGTATTATTGTTGTGGTACCTGTGTGTCAGCTATTATTGTTGTGGTACCTGTCTATCAGACATTGGTGTTGTGGTACCTATGTATTAGGTAGTGGTAGTGTGGCACCCGTGAATCAGGAATTGGTACTGTAATAGCTGCATTGGGTATCTGTGTTGTGGTGCATGTATCAGATATTAGGCCAGTTGTTGAATATAATTCTCCCATTGGCATGTATCTGTCCAGATATGCAACAACTGGAACTCCCACAGAAATATCTTAATAAAAGTATGCAAGGCCCAACCACCATGTCCTACATGAACTGACTCAAAGCCCTGTCACTATACTCGGTATCCTGCAGACAGCTTAGAGGTGACCTGTGTCTAGCATACAAGGCATCCTCTGACCCATTACTGATGGATTTACTGCACATCAGCAAGTCAAATGGCATCAGAAATACTTGATCTAGGGATCTAAACCTCTTCTTCAGCGTCAACAGAACAGTTTGGAGGGACAAGTATATCTCACAGAGGATACCACTGCTCTGGAACAGACTCCTGATCGGCATAAAATGAAGTTCATCCTGGTCCATATTCAAGTGTAGCTTAGAAACATGGATAGGAAACAGAAAATGTACTCCGAGACTGTCCCCTGTACTACTAATTACAGAGGCAGCTCCTAAATGCTTTATCCCTTGCATGGGTCATTTCAAATTATCTATGGTATGATCCCATTTATTCTCATTAGGAGTAATATATAATTATCGACCATGGGTTGAATAAATCCAATCTATGACCAAATGTGATAGGTTATTTTGAGCACAAATAGGGAAATTGGCAGCTAGCCTACTACTTACCTTTGAATCTATGAACTTATTAATACCATGATACCTGTGTGTCAAATATTGGCGCTGTGGTACCTGTATATCAGGTATCAGTGCTGTAGTATATGTATTAGGAGTACTGTAATACCTCATTTAGGAGCATGTTCTATTACTTTTACCAGCCATCAGTGATGTGGTATCTGTGTCAGTCATTGGTGCTATGTGGCATTTATGTCAGGCATCAGTAGTGTAACAGCTGCATTGGTTAACAAAGCTGTGGCACCTGTATCAGGCACTGGTGCTTTGTTACCTTATCAAGCAAGTTTGCTGTAATACCTGTATCAGGCACTGTTGCTCTGGTATGTGTATCAGGCATTCCTGCTGTAACATCCCAGTCAGCCATTGGTCCTGTGGTCCTTGTGTCAGGCATTGGTGCTGTGGCATCAGTGTCAGACGTCAATACTGTGATATCTATGTGATAACAGCCTTTGAATATCTAACTACTCATCTAATAAATATTCCAACTTAATCAACCAATTAAATCATAAAGCAGATGACATCAAAGTGGCCCTTCTCAGTACCAGGAACCTTAATAACAAATTGATTTGGAGGCACTGCTGCATCTGGAATGAGTCCATATCTGTGTGGTGACTGAGACATGATTCAAATGTAAAGACAGCGCTCCTTCTGCACCTGCATGCTGTGCCTAACATGCCTTCAAGCCATAATGGTGATAGTGTCTACATTTCTGCCAGGGATTTCATCCCTTTTAAAGATATACCTAGTAACCCTTCCATTTTGCTCATTGAAGTCCAGCTTACACTAGGTAAGACCATCTTTCAACATACAGCTTGTTAGCAATCCCCTTCTATGACCCCAAAGGATCATGATAAGTTCTTGGCATTCCTAGAAAACATCCATATTAGAGACCAATCTCTAGTCCTTGGTGACTTCAGCTACTCCTCCATTAGATTGGAGTTCTTATAGTTCTAATGTCAGGTATGCATGTTTCTTAGATTGTGTGAGTGATAATTCCCTGGACCTACTTCTCACAAATGTATCTCCAGCCTGCTCCTTGCCCATGTTGGTCTCTCACTAGTTATCCCCCCCCCCCCCCATCATCAACTGGTTATATTTGCCCTCAGAACATCCTGGTCCAACACCACTCTCTTTAGAGCCTCAGAAAAGTTAAGACTTTACATTTGTAGGATGAAACCACACAATTCTCCCATGATATACCCAACATGGAGACAGGATACACAGCCCCTTATACCAAGGACCTTTATGCTCCTTTAGATAAATGCATTGATAGGGCAGTCCCAACCAGGACCAAATACAGAGGTAAATTCAATAATAATCCTCCCTGATGGTCTGTAAATATAAAATAAACTTTACAAAAGAAGGAAGAAACTGTTTACATTAACTTGGAAGCCAAAATTTCTCCTCACAATGAGAATATAAAATGCCTCACCAAGAAAGTGAAGGCAGCTATTAAGGCCATCAGTGCCTCCCATGCACACAGGCTAGCTTCTAAGGCTAATTATAATTATTAGTCCTTCAGCACTGCTAGAAAATTAAGCAATGATTCACATCAATGAGCAGAACTTCTGTATAATGATACACATCTTATTCAAATCCTAATGACATCACCAGCATGTTGGCTAACACGTTTTTTCTGCAAATTAAAAAAAAACGGTTTTCTGTAAATGTCTCCCCTAAAACTGTTAACCTCCACAAAAATACCTGAATCACTTCCCCATACTATCTCCAAGGACCATATCCTTAAAGTTCTCTGCCAGTCCAAAAATACTTCTTCAGTGAGTCCCAACTTCCTTACCGAGCCCTTCCTTAAGTTGTCCAACCTAAGCATTGCCTCTGGCTATGTTCCTAAAACATGGCACACTGAGATGGCGATGCCCATTCATAAGGGTTTCCCCAGTACTGACCCAAACAACTACAGAGCCATAAGCTTTACTAGTCTTGCCTGCAAAGCCATGGAACACATCTTCACTGACCTCATAAATCAGGGCGTTAAGAATTTAATTAACCTGCAATAATTCAGAGTCTTTTAAGGGAAGGTTATGCCTCCTCAGTTTTGTAACTTCTTTGAAATGGTCATCCAACCTGTGAAGAATGGACACACTGTTTGTGTGGTCTACCTGGATCTAGCATTTGACACCATACCACATGATGGGGATTTTGACAAGCTAATAGCGTTAAAAATAGATAACTATGTGGTAAGATAGATTACAAACTGGCTCAAGGACAAGATCCATTTTGTCAGGGTCGTTCATACCTCCTCAGTTATGAAAAAGATGACCAGTTGCATTTCTCAGAGGTCTCGACACTGACAGCAAGGATCTCTGGCTGACTAAGTTTGTCCGTGATCACAAGTTTGCTATAAGTTGTCGAACCAACAAATGTAAATTTCCTTCAAACAGAACTATGATATATTAACAACTGGTGCACTGTAAAAGGGTTCAGACTAAAGATTAAGAAATGCAGTGTCACCTCCTTAAAACAGCAAATTGCTACCACCCACTGCATTAATAAAACCCCACTCTCCAATGACTCTGTCATCAGAGACCTAAGCACCTGAATACAGTGGATATAAAAGGTTTACACACCCCTGTTAAAATGCCAGGTTTTTGAGATATAAAAAAATGAGACCACAATAAATAATTTCAAAACTTTTCCCACCTTTAATGTGACCTATAACCTGCACAATTCAATTGAAAAAGAAACAAATCTGTTAGGGGAAAAAATATAAAAAATAAAAAATGTACAATAAGCTGGTTGCATAAGTGTGCACACCGTTAAACTAATACTTTGTTGAAGCACCTTTTGATTTAATTACAGCAGTCAGTCTTCTTGGGTACACTCCTGTCATCAATTAAAGAGACTCTGATTGACCCCAAATAAAGTTCAGCTGTCCTAGTAGGATTTGCTTGGCATACTCTGTTGCCTGCTACAGCAAAAGCCATGGTTCACAGAGAGCTTGCAAAGCATCAAAGGGATCTCATTGTTGAAAGGTGTCAGTCAGGAGAAGGGTACCAAAAAATTTCCACAGCATTGGATATACCATGGAACACAGTGAAGACAGGCATCAAAAAAATGGAGAAAATATGGAACAACAGTGATGTTGCAAAAAACTGGACGTCTCTCCAAAACTGATGAAAAGACAAGACAAAAACTTGTCAGGGAAGCTGCCAAGAGACCTACAGCAACACTGAAGGAGCTGCAGGAATTTCTGGCAAGTACTGGTTGTGTACTACATGTGACAACAATCTCCTGTATTCTCCATATGTCTGGGCTATAGGGTAGGGTTGCAAGATGGAACCCTTTTCTTACACAGAAAAACATACAGGCCTGGTTAAAATTTACAAAACAATACATCAAGCCTCCCAAAAGCATGTGGGAAAATGTGTTATGGTCTGATGAGACCAAGGCTGAACTTTTGGCCACAATTCCAAAAGGTATGTTTGGCGCAAAAACAACACTTCACATCACTATGGTGAAGCATGGTGGTGGCAGTATCATGCTTTGGGGTTGCTTTTCTTCAGCTGGAACTGGGGCTTTAGTCAAGGTGGAGGGAATTATGAACACTTCCAAATACCAGTCACTTTTGGCCCAAAACCTTCAGGCATCTGCTAGAAAGCTTAAGATGAAGAGGAATTTCACCTTTCATCACGACAATGACCCCAAGCAT
>NC_056734.1:816902215-816909715 GCF_019279795.1 Protopterus annectens | reverse complement strand
ACCTCCCCAGTATCTGCCAGCACTGAATGGGTTCTTAGTTTGGGCCTTTGGAAGCCAAACCAAGCTGTAAGTAGATAAACTGATATTTTTATGGGCACACACACACACACACACACACACACACACACACACACACACACACACACACACACACTTACTCATGCTCTATCTCTCTTGCATGACTATACATATACATACCAGCATGCGTGTGTTTACACTTACAGAAACACAATGGGATATGTATTCACATAAACACACACACATACTACCTTGAAAAAGAAAAAAAAAAACAAAACAAAAACAGTCATTTGTCTTTAAGCTGTCAAAAAACTACATATATTTCCAGGTGATGAGATCAGATGAGAAAAAAAAAAATAATAGTCCCATAATTACTTGTATAATCAATATTTTGCTGGTAACATTTATGCAAATTTTTGTTTTCTTTTTCTGTACAGTTTATGTTACACTGACTTGTGCATTTCGGTATGGACAAGAAGACATTGATGTGATGGGACTAACCTTCCGCAGGGATCTGTATTTCTGCCGAATGCAGGTGTACCCTCCTAAGGATAACAGGAAACCTGAAACGAAACTTCAAGAAAGTCTAATGAAAAAACTTGGTGGCAACAGCTACCCTTTCACTTTCACGGTATCATTTTCTCTGTCTTACACGTTTTTTAATAGCTGGAAAGGGCTGTGACTCTAAGGGCTGGGGGTTGATGTTGCTAATCATTTTGCTACAAACATTTGTAGCTATTCACAATGAAGCACAGAAAGGGGGTTTTATACACTGATCTGGGTAACCATGAAATCGGGTGCTGGTATCAAGTGAGAGATCATGATATTACAAACGTGAAAACCAAGTACGTGTATTGTGATGCCTAATTGTTTTTCATATTTGGTAACCTCAAACATCTGAATGTATGCTGTCTGCCACATCTGCAGGTCTAGCTATTAAGCTGAACTTTTTATCAGTTGTTGCAAAGCAATCATTTACTTATGCAGACCTCAGAGTAACAAAACTGTACTAAAAACTGTCTCATTTTCTTTTGTTCAGATATCTTAACATAGCTATCTGACCATAGCTTTACAGATATACTATAGCATGACACATCAAGCCATTTGGTTAAAAAAATTGAAAATTGAATTCCTAAAGAAGTTATTTATTTAGAAAACAGAAATAATTTGCTCCTTTGTTCTGTGCTTAATTCAAACATACTCTTTTTGACACTGATGTTTGACCAGTAACCTTACAGATTGTACAAACAAATTTTTAATACAAATGAAATTCTGCTGTTTGACTAAATACCTCTTATGTATTTTTTTTCAGTTTCCTGATAATCTGCCCTGTTCAGTTTGCCTCCAGCCTGCCTCTACAGATGTGGGGAAGGTAAGAACTGACAAACTTAATTTTCTGTTTTTTCTTTTCACTTTGACTGCAATCCTTTATTTTCTACACATCAGTCTAATCAGTTGCAAGAGGTTCTCTGGTTCGATTCTCGGCTGGGGTGCCTTCTGTGTGGAGTCTGCATGTCCTCCCTGTTGTCACGTTAGTTTCCTCCTGGTGCTCCGGTTTCCTCACACATCCCAAAGACATGCAGTAGGTGGATTGGATGTGAGTGTGTGTGTGTGTGCCTTCTGTCGAAGGTTGGGCGCCGGGCTGGCAACTCAACACTGTAAAACTCCACTGCCAATCATGAGCGGACAGATGATCCACTGTGGCGACCCCTAACCGGGAAAAGCCGAAAGATGAAGAAGAAGAAGTCTAATCAGTTTATAAAACAATATCCATCATACTGAATCAAAATTGACCCTCACTTGTAGTTTAACTCAGTCCTGAAGTTTATTTTATTTTCTCTCTCTGCATTATAATTCCAGTATGATTTAGTTGCCAGGAATGAGTCTGTACTTCATAAAACTTTCATTTGCTTTCCTTAGAATCAACAAAGCAAATTATTTTTTTAAAGTTTAATCTCTTGTGGGCACTGGCAGAGAAATTTGTGCCTGCATGACAAACCACAGACACAGGGATGTCTATAACTTTTCCTCTCATGTACTACCCACAATTTTATATAAGCAGTTATCAAATATGGTGTTGTCATTATCTAGTGTAAAAACATTTACAGAGTGTTGTGGAAGTTTTCCTCACTGCCTCTGTAGCAGAGAACAAGAGAACAAGCAGTGCACATAGCTGACCACATCTTTTTGGATAGTGATCCACTCATTGGAGGTATTCTTTTCTGTAACTGCACCATCTTTATCGACTACAACTTAGAGTGGTACTGATGCATTAAAATAGCACAAAATGCAAACATAAAATATAAACAAAAAGCATGCACCCATTTTTAAGATCTAGGGTGGATTTTTCCTTTAATATAAATTAGAGAAATTTGTTTGAAGAAACAAGAGTGTTTTGGAGGATGGAAGGAAAAAGTAGTGCTAATATAAATGTAGTGAAAGTAAAACAGAAAGGGAATTGAAAACAAGAGAACTGCAATAACATATCTGTTTCTTATTGTAGGTATGTGGAGTTGACTTTGAAATCAAGGCTTTCTCAACTGATAATCTAGAAGAGAGAATTCATAAAAGGTAAACAACAAAACAACAAAAGATGATCATAGCATTTCATGTTACTGTCATCCAGCTATTCTGTTGCAGTATAAATATAACTTACTAGTGTGTGTGTGTGTGTGTGTGTGTGTGTGTGTGTGTGTGTGTGTGTGTGTGTGTGTGTGTGTGTCTGTGTGTCTGTGTGTGTGTGTGTGTGTGTGTGTGTGAACTTTATTTATTTGTTTATGAATCAGTCTAGAGCACTGATTACATGCAACCAATTTTGATCTTATCCTGGAGTGATAAATACAAACAGCATTTGATATATCACCAATTATTCAGAATAAGAATACAAAATATAAAACATAATCAAATTATGTAGAAGTATACAAAGAAAATGTCATACAAAAACTTAAAAAGAGTATTTTGATTGTACTCCATTATATTGCATCACCGTGCCATGTACATGTAAAACTGAACTCGGCTGTATCATGTCTTCATACCTTTTATAGGTTAAATTGTGTACCATTCTACTAAAATGGAAGTAAATGAAAAGTCTGAAATATTTACTTGGTTATATGAAGCATGCAGGGGCCAGAATGGATTAGTCTGGCCTAGTCTGTCTTTTATGCTTTTAGTTTTTCCTTTTCAAACTTTTTGGATTTTCTTTTTTCTTTTCAATTTTCTCCAGCAGCCCTACCAGAACACGTTCAATTTAAATGCGTTCACAGACCCAATGCAGCTATGATCATGTGTGTGTGTGTGTGTGTGTGTGTGTGTGTGTGTGTGTGTGTGTGTGTGTGTGTGTGTGTGTGTGTGTGTGTGTGTGTATGTATGAATGTATGTATGTACATAGACCCAGGCACACAGATATATACATATATATATATATATATATATATATAGATAGATAGATAGATAGATAGATATAGATAGATATATATGGGTCTATTTCTAAATTTTGAAATTTCAAAACTTTGAACTTCTTATGGTCGAGACCATGACATCAAAGTTTTGAAACTTCAACATTTAAATACAAAAAAAAAATAAGATAAAATAAAAACAAAAAATCTTTTTTTTATCAATTTTGCAGGGGAGCAGCCTCCCCTGCATCCCCACACCACCTGCTAATTAAATATACTAACTCCAAGATCACACTACAGTGAGGAAAACAGTAATTATACCATTCTTGGCTGTATGGTAATCTCTCTTAAGCGATTCAAAGTTTCAACACTTCGATCTTATGGTCTTGACCATAAGAAATTTGAAGTAGTATGCTTATCCGAGCTGCAAATCAGTGAACTGACTTCTACGGAAGACCAAAATAATGAAACCCGGATCACCGACAAGTAAACAACCAGTAAGTAACCGCTTGGCCAACATGACAAAACTAATCAGAAAACATTCAAATCCACCCAAGTGGGGGGCTTCGCCGATAAGTGCACTTTTGATGAATCACAGTAGATCCATATATAAACGATGCAAAAGTAGCTTCAGGTAGGGTAACAAATAACGAAAAGAGTCCTCGGCTCGGACACACTGAGTTTATTAGAAACACAAAATAAAATGAAGTACGTTAAGCGCTTTCATCTGAGACCAGACTTCTTCAGAACGTACTACAAAGTACTCTAATTGTTTATATAGAGATCATCTGACACAAAATAGGCGCCAAAAATTTCCTGCAGTGCAATGATTGCTTATATAAAACAGTATTATAAAATTGCTTATATTGACATTGATAAAACTACTACATATCACTGTATAAATAATACAAATTCATATACAAAACATGAATTTATACAAACATGTATAACTTGAAAATGCAAATATATATATGCAAAAATAAAATATGTTGACTTAAAAATATACAAATATAAAATATGTTGACTTGAAAATGTAAAATATAACTTAACTAGTCTATCATCACCATTTTATCCTCCTACAATACCTAAAAGTAAACTAATAATAATAGAATAATTGATGGAGGCTAATGATACATGCTCCTGAATAATCCTTGTTATTGACTGTATAATAAGGGACTATATTGTGCAATGACAACAAAATTGAAAGTGGTAGAAGTAATGGTGAAAACACCTGTCCACTACCTATTTTTTCAAAATTAAAAATGGTTTTATACTGATGTTATCATTAATACCTGGAAAGTTTGTTGCATCCGAAATAATCTGCCACCTACTTTCTTTTAATCCCAGTAAAGCTTTAATATTGCCTCCATATGGTGATTGTTCCACCTTGTCAATAATGTGAAACATAAATGTATGACTATCATTCGTATTAAACATGTGACGGTACAAAGCATTCCTACTGTCTTTTTTGCTGATGGCATACTGATGCTCATATATACGTCTTTTAAAAAGTCTTTCTGTCTTACCTATGTAGAATGCGTTGCATGCTACACAGGTAGCTAAATATATCACAAATGTGGAGCTGCAATTGCCATAAATGCTTGGTAGAAATGTTGAATTTGTGTTATATAACCTAGTACCTCTGCATACTTTAATATATTGGCATTGATTGCAATGTCCACATTTGGTAGTATGTTTATTGACTCTAGCTGACGTACCTTTTGAACTTTCCAGCAATTTTTTAATATTAAATCCTGTCTTGTAGACTATTTTCATATCCATACCTAAAATAGACATAGATTCTCTGTTAACGACAAATTGATTCCATCTCTCCTTTAAACATTTTTCTATGTGTTTAACTGCAGGTGAATAAGTCAATACACATACCCTTAGACCATGCTCTGATGACATATGTTCTCCTTTAGTAATAGTGTCAAAATTATTATCTCCTAATATGGGTTTGTACTTGTTTCCCCATTCTTCTGTTATATATTTGTTGATCCCATTAAGAACTTTTTTGGGGTACCCTCGATTTAAGAACATAGTTTTCATTAGATCTATTTCTCTCATCATAGTGTCTTTTGTTGAGCACATCCTGGCTGCTCTTATACATTGGCCTTTGTATATATTTTTAAATACATGCTTGGGATGGTTGCTGGAATATGACAAATAGTCATTAGAGAACGTGTCCTTTCTGTAAATACAAGACTTAAAACCAGTATCCCCATGACATATATATGTGTCGAGATATGCTATTCCTTCTTCATTAATAATATGGGTGAATCTCAAAAATTCTGTTGTACTATTAATGTAATTTATAAATCTGTCTATTTCCACCAACGGGCCATCCCATAATATAAACAAATCATCTAGGAATCTGGTATAGTACCTGATGTACTGGTAAAATTCAGATTTGAAAATGTATTCAGATTCCCATTCCAACATTACCATGTTGGCAAAAATCGGAGCACAAGATGCCCCCATGGCCACGCCTCTGGTTTGCTTAAATAGCTCTCCTTGGAACTGAATATAATTACTCTCGAGTATCACCCCCATCATTTCCGTAATAAGGCAAACTCTGTCCCAACTCATATTTGTCTTTTTTCTTAAACTGTTGGAAAAATACTCTAACCCTACATCCTTGGGGATGCAAGAAAATAAATCAATTACATCGATGGTTAAAAATCTTAATTCCTTTTTCCATATCTGTGGGGTTAATTGTGATAAAAATGTCCATGAGTCCTTAATAAGATGTGGTGTAACCTTATATACTGGTTTGACCCATGTGTCGATAACTTTGCCTAAGGGGAATGTTTTAGACCTACTGCCTGAAATGATAGGCCTAAAAGGTGGATGTTCTACATTTTTGTGCACCTTAGGAATTCCCACAATAGTGGCTAACACCGGATGTTCAACTTTCATGTACTCGTATGTCTCACTTGTGATCCTCTTATCAAGCAAGTATTCCTCCAACACCGTGTCCACCCTCCTATGTCCAATATTGATTTCATTAAATGATATTTTTTCATAATTACCTGAGTTGTATAATATATGCTGTATCTCCTTAATATAGTCCACTGTGTTGAACATAACAATGCCTCCCCCCTTGTCGGGTTTCATCAATCTAACTTGCTTGTTGTTGATAAATTCTGTAAGGCATTCTTGTTCTGCCTCAGTAAGGTTAACCTCTGCATTGTTGTTCATAGTTTTGAATTTGTACATATCACTACACACAGTTTTCTCAAACAATTGAATATTGGGGTTACTAGGAGGTATGAAAGTGCTTTTCTTTCTCAGAACACTATGAATATTTGATTCAGTCCCTTTGGACTGCTGATCAAAAATTAATGCTAAATTCAATCTCCTGCAATATAACTTTATTTCCATGATGGTGTCAACAATATTGAAACGTACTGTAGGTATGAACTTCATCAACTTCATCAAAAGACACTATGATGAGAGAAATAGATCTAATGAAAACTATGTTCTTAAATCGAGGGTACCCCAAAAAAGTTCTTAATGGGATCAACAAATATATAACAGAAGAATGGGGAAACAAGTACAAACCCATATTAGGAGATAATAATTTTGACACTATTACTAAAGGAGAACATATGTCATCAGAGCATGGTCTAAGGGTATGTGTATTGACTTATTCACCTGCAGTTAAACACATAGAAAAATGTTTAAAGGAGAGATGGAATCAATTTGTCGTTAATAGAGAATCTATGTCTATTTTAGGTATGGATATGAAAATAGTCTACAAGACAGGATTTAATATTAAAAAATAAGTTCAAAAGGTACGTCAGCTAGAGTCAATAAACATACTACCAAATGTGGACATTGCAATCAATGCCAATATATTAAAGTATGCAGAGGTACTAGGTTATATAACACAAATTCAACATTTCTACCAAGCATTTATGGCAATTGCAGCTCCACATTTGTGATATATTTAGCTACCTGTGTAGCATGCAACGCATTCTACATAGGTAAGACAGAAAGACTTTTTAAAAGACGTATATATGAGCATCAGTATGCCATCAGCAAAAAAGACAGTAGGAATGCTTTGTACCGTCACATGTTT